>NC_025698.1:1948951-1985007 GCF_000633955.1 Camelina sativa | reverse complement strand
TCCCGAACCAAGACTCCGCTGACTGCACTGTCCGAGACAGCTACGTAAAGAAAGAGTGGCTCACCGAACTCGGGCTTAGCCAAGACCGGCGGTTCAGACAGATAGGCTTTGAGCTGAGCGAACGCCTCTTCGCACTTCGCATCCCATAAGAAGTTTTTTCCCCCTTTTCGCAACAGCTGGTAGAACGGGAGGCATTTGTCCGTAGATCGAGAGATGAAGCGGTTGAGGGCTGCGATCCGTCCATTAAGGCGTTGCACTTCGCGTAAAGTCCTAGGAGAACTCATAGACAAGAAGGCATTAATCTGCCTCGGATTCGCTTCGATTCCTCTTTCTGTGACGATATACCCCAAAAACTCCCCTGATGGGACTGCAAAAGTGCATTTCGAGGGGTTAAGCTTCATCTCGAACTGATTCAGGATGTCGAAGCAAACTTTCAGATCCGCGAGATGCGAGCTAGCTTCCATTGATTTTACCAGCATGTCATCGATATAGACTTCCATGGTCTTTCCGAGCTGGTGTTCGAACATACGGTTTACCAGCCTCTGGTAAGTTGCTCCCGCGGTCACCTTGTAACAATAAATCCCGCGGTCCGTAATGAATGCAGTCCGTAATGAATGGCATCACCTTGTAACAATAAATCCCGCGGTCCGTAATGAATGCAGTCTTCTCCTGGTCATCATGGTTCATAAGGATTTGGTTGTAGCCGGAGAAGGCATCCATGAAAGACATCAGCTCGTGACCCGAAATGGACTCGACTAGCCTGTCGATATGCGGAAGTGGAAAGCTATCCTTGGGGCATGCCTTGTTCAAGTCGGTGAAATCAACGCAAACTCGTGATTTGCCATTCTTTTTTTTGACTACCACCGTGTTTGCGAGCCATTCAAGATACTTCACTTCGCGTATCTGTCCCGCCTTCAGTAGAGGTTCCACCTCTTTGTTGACGATTTCAGCTCGCTCAGGACCTAGCTTCCTTCGCTTCTGCTTTACAGGTCGGAACGTCGGATCCACATTCAGCTCGTGGGAGATAACTTCTGGACTGATACCGGGCATCTCGTCTACGGACCACGCGAAGGTGGCCATATTTTCTTTTAGGAAGGTTATCAGACTGGCGCGGAACTCGCTATCCAATCCCCCTCCGATCTTGATTTCTTGATCCGGAAAACTATCATTGATAAAAATGGACTCAGTGAGGTCACCTTTTAGCTGCGTCCAAACTGGATTCTTGGAGACCTCGAGCTGTGGTTGCTATTGAACCAGGAGTTTGTGACTTGCGAGATAGCAGCTCCTTGCCGTCCTTTGGCTTCCCAGAATTTCCCGGACTCCTTCCAGGGTTGGAAATTTGACGCACTAATGGTACGTCGAGGCCACCGCCTTCATCTGGTAGAGCCAGTGAGTTCCCAGAATAACGTTATAGGCCGCAGGTCGGTCGAAAACCGTGAACTCCACCATTTTAACCACTNTGTCAGATCCACATTCAGCTCGTGGGAGATAACTTCTGGACTGATACCGGGCATCTCGTCTACGGACCACGCGAAGGTGGCCATATTTTCTTTTAGGAAGGTTATCAGACTGGCGCGGAACTCGCTATCCAATCCCCCTCCGATCTTGATTTCTTGATCCGGAAAACTATCATTGATAAAAATGGACTCAGTGAGGTCACCTTTTAGCTGCGTCCGAACTGGATTCTTGGAGACCTCGAGCTGTGGTTGCTATTGAACCAAGAGTTTGTGACTTGCGAGATAGCAGCTCCTTGCCGTCCTTTGGCTTCCCAGAATTTCCCGGACTCCTTCCGGGGTTGGAAATTTGACGCACTGATGGTACGTCGAGGCCACCGCCTTCATCTGGTAGAGCCAGGGAGTTCCCAGAATAACGTTATAGGCCGCAGGTCGGTCGAAAACCGTGAACTCCACCATTTTAACCACTCCTTGAGTGGACACCGGTAGTGTGATCGTGCCCAAAGACATTGACGTCTCGCTAGTGAACGAGACCAAAGGTGAGGGCGGTCCTACGATGTGTTCTTTCCCGATCCCCATTCTAGCGAGCGTCTTGAGGAAAATCAAGTCTACCGAACTCCCAGTGTCAATTAAGATTCGGCAGACCTCGTGGTTCACCACGTCAAGTGAAATGACGAGTGCGTCATCGTGCGGAGTGTCCAGCTCTTCAGTTTCCTTCTCGGAGAAAGAAACCTCAGGTAGATCGCTTACCGTGACCCTAGCGCGCTTCGGCTGGGGGCTAGCGAGCTTCCGCTGATGGTCTTTGATCGCGGTGATGGAGTTACGAAAGAGGCGCGATCCCCCCATTATCACGTCGATTCTTTTCTTGGGGGTTTCATTGCCATCAAACTGCCTTGGTTTCTTTGAAGGTGGGGCATCTTCGTCCACCCCGGGAGTCACTTTCTGCTCCAACTCCTCAATCGTTACATTTGGCATTCCTCCCGCCACATACTTTTCTGCGAGGAGATGCATCAGCTTCTTGCAGTCACGAGTGGAATGACTGTTGGTTTTGTGGAGCTCGCAATACGTGTCCTCATCTCGGACCCACTTGTTACTTGGGAGTACACCGCTCTTGGAGCGCGGTGAAAATGGAGGTTTGGATGGTGAACTCTTTGGAGAATTCTTTTTAGGAGATTGAGTGACTGCGAACGTGCTAGGCCCGGACTTCGGAGTCGTAGGCGGAGTTTTCTTGGCGGACGCTTCGAACCGTGGTTTTCCTGTAGTCGGAGCGTTTTGTTTTTGCGCAGCGGCAATTTTGTCTTCCTCTGCGACTATCTAGTTCGATGCCTGGTGTAACGCGTCCTGAATGGTTGGGAACCGATTCACGGATAACTCTTTGCGGAAGCGAGATTCGTGCCAGAGGCCGTTGTTAAGCGCGGCCAGGGCTGTGGAGTCCGAGAGTCCCGGGATCTTGACCTGGATTTCCTTGAACTTTGTTATGTAAGACCGGAGAGATTCTCCACCCTTTTGGCTTAAGTTCCAAAGCTGAGCATCTGTCACCGCGGTTTCGATTAAGCTAGAATACTGCTTGACGAACGAGGTTGACAGCTCAGTGAAATTTGTTATGGATCCGGCTGCTAGAGACGCGAACCAAAGTAGTACTGGTCCACAAAACGTTTCTGCGAACAGCTTGCAGTACCCTGCGTCGGCTTCGTGAGGCTCGAGGTCCATCCTACTAGCTGTCAACATGAAAGTCTTGAGATGATTGGTCGGATCCCCTTTTCTTCCGTAGCTCGGGAACTTAATTTTGCCAGTATCTTTGATGCGGACTCGGGCTATTTGATCAGAAAAAGGAGTTCGCCTCGACTCCTCGATCACTCGAAAGATATCCGGAGCTGAAGTGGTTGCACTGTGCATCGCAGACCGCATGTCCCGGATTTCGCTCTGCATGCGGAAGATCTCGGGATTGGTAACATACTCCGGAGTCGAAGTGTTTTCATCCACAGGGAGAGGAAGACGGACTGGGACTTCGGAAGGTCTGGCGACACCGGGCTGAACCGGAGTGTGGCCATCGCCAACCAGCGATGGCGCTGTTTGCGTGTTGACTTGAGGTGGGAATGAATCTCCCGGAGTAACATTTGTTGCTGCTACCAGCGAGATGGAAGGTGGAGTAACACCGGAAAAATCCAAAGCACGTCGACGTGGGTTTTGGTCGGACAAGAGATCAACCCGATCGGCGTACGCGCGGTGGGAGGCTGAGAGGTCAGCTACGGACGTCGTGACTTCCTCCAAACGGGTGGAGACCTGACCCTCCAGGCTGTCAAAACGTTCGGTAAGAGCGGCGGAGGCGGCTTGCTGACGATCGGACTTCTCAGACAAGTCCTGTAAGAGCTTCTGAATCACCTCCAGGGATACATGACTGGGAGAGTTGGTTGCCATAGCGGTGGTTGTGTGTAGCGGATTTGTATATGAAGTCGGAACTAACGAGAGTCAGGCGATAGATCCCCTCTCTCTAGCGCCAAATGTGAGAACTGAAAACGAGCTTCTCCTTCCGAAGTGATTTAAATGTGGAGGAGCTTATCGCCGTTAAGTAGTTCCGAACTGAATTGAGAGAGTTTTTGAGTATTTGAATTTGTATTGCTGTTTTTGGAAAAATCTTCGATCCCCTACAAGTGACACCCCCCTTACATATTTATACCGACCAATTTATTGCCCAATCAATGCACAATTAATAGGGCACGATTTGCGCGGTCTAATTAATCCTCTTGAATGCGGGAATCTTTGACCGGGTCCGAGCTGCGAGCTGACCAACGAAGCATCTCCGCGCTCTCTTCCTTTCTCCGGGCCTGATGGGCCGATCAGTAATACGCTCTTGGCCCATTAGACAAGCCCGACCTAGGCCTTCTTACCTATTGTCCGAGATGACAGATCGTGGGTACAACACCCCTCTTGTTTCTTCTGTCTCGCTCTGCTGACAGACACACTTTCTTCTTTCTATAATTTACTTCTTTCTTTCTTCTACCCAGTGGGGGTCCCCCTCAAACCACTCTCTCGTAATAAAGATTTCTTGTGCCAGGAGAATACTTTTATCTGACCCTTTTACCCCTATATATGCAGTCTTGTGCTTTTAGTGTGTTTTTATTTTTTTTCTAGTGCCTTTAAAACATTTCTTTTGGTTTTTAAAGAGAGCAGTAGCGAAAAGGTCCACTTACGAGTTACTTACTACTACTTAAGTTAAAATGGTTCGGATCACATGGAAACGGAACCGTCGGCACATTGAAGATATAATATCATCAGTAGTACAGAGAATGTAGGGACAATACTGTCATTTCGTGTCTCTATTAACCCCCGTACGCGAAGAGAGAGAGAAGGAAGACTCTCTCTCTCATTACTTTTGCTTACTTACTTGGCACTCTTTTAATTAATTTTCTTCCCTTTTCACATTGGAAAACACACAGAAGACATCTCAGAAGATAGAAAAAAAAAAGGGAAAATACAAAATACAAAAGATCCGAAATTTCTCCTCTCAAGAAAAAATATCTCCTCTCTTAAGCAAGAAGAGTCTCTCTGGGCAACGCAAAAAAAAAGCAAGAAACACACAAACAAGCAAATAGTAAAAAGGAAGCAAATTTACTTACATTTTGGAAATCCATATTAGCAATAAATTTCCCCACTGGATCTGTTCCAACCAGCGATCTCTTTTGTGGAAAAAAATTTAATCTTTTTTTTCTTTTCTTTTTCTATCTATCTACCTCTCTCTCTGTTCTTCTCTTGCGTGTCGTTTCTTACCCAGAAAAAAAAAAGTTTGTTTCTTTCGATGATCGTAACACTTCATCTGTGATTTTTTTCCACCTTTGTATTGTTTCTTGTTCTTGGTGATCATCGTCTTACATGCTGCGACCCATGTCAGACACTCAGCTTGTTCAAAGCTCTCTTGTCTCGATTCGATCTTCCGACTTTAATATCGATGGTTAGTTCCTTATCTTTCAGAGATCTGACTATTATTTGATCCCGTTTTTTTTTGTTTTTTTTTCCGTAATGCGTTTCAAGATCATCGTTAATAACTCTCATTGTGATTTCAATAATAATTTCTTTAGCTTTTTGGATAATCTGATTCATATCTTTTATTGAGTTTTGTTTACGTTTCCGTTTGCTTTTTAATATCCTAGTGATCCAAGTTTGGTGATTTATTTGTTGTTGTTCTTGTTGGTATGATGATCTTGTAGATGCCTTTAAGAAGATGAAAGTAAATGATGATGGCGTGGCCGAATTGAATCCGTATCCGGATCGTCCCGGTGAAAGAGATTGCCAATTCTATTTAAGAACTGGTCTGTGTGGCTATGGAAGCAGTTGCCGTTACAATCATCCTACCAATCTTGCACAGGTGTGAGAGAGAGAGAGAGAGAGAGAGAGAGTGAACACACACTTATTAATAACCTATCTATTTTGACTGAGTCTTAAGTTATTCCTCTTGTTTTAGTATTTGCCTCATGGCTTCTTGAAAACATCTTGATAGGGTAGTAATGCTTATTACAAGGAGGAGCTCCCGGAGAGAATTGGACAGCCCGATTGTGAGGTGCACTCTCATTCTCTCTACTTCTTGCTTAATTCGAATGGTTGTTGTTTGGATTAGTGCATTGTAGAGAGTAATTAAGGAAACGAGAATTTGTTTACACTTAAAGCTTCTCGTCCATCTTGCTTAAAGTAAGAGAACTTATTCTTGTTTATTACTTTGCTTTAAGAGGTAACAAGAATCTACATTAAACTGCAGAACATATTCCTCTTGTCTGGTTTTAGTCTTTCCTTGAGTTGAAAGATAATAAAATGAACTGAATTGTTTACTTTCCGTCAAAGATGTTTACTAAACAACTTCCTTTTCAATTTCGTTTTTAGTATTTTCTGAAGACAGGAGCTTGTAAGTACGGCTCAACTTGTAAATATCATCACCCAAAGGACAGGAACGGTGCAGAACCTGTATTGTTCAATGTTATTGGTTTACCTATGCGTCAGGTACTTCCACACCGGTTGCTTTCTTTTATTTTATTTTACTGAATGTGGAAGATTTACTTGAGTTTCTTCTCCAGGGCGAGAAGCCATGTCCATATTACCTGCGAACAGGAACTTGCAGATTCGGAGTTGCTTGCAGATTCCACCATCCTCAACCTGATAATGGACATTCTACTGCATATGGAATGCCTAGCTATCCTTCTACAGGTTTACAATATGCTAGTGGATTAGCAATGATGTCTACATATGGAACTTTGCCTCGTCCACAAGTTCCTCAGTCCTATGTTCCAATCATGATATCACCCTCTCAAGGCCTTTTCCCTCCCCAAGGCTGGGGCACTTACATGGTGAGTCTGAATAGAAGCTGCCAATAACGGATTGATTCTGCTTGTAGCAAATTTGACTGCCCTTCACAAAATTTGCAGAAACCTGTTCTTTACTATTGATATCATATGTTATGAGTTTTTGTTATGTTGCAGGCTGCAACTAACCCCATGTATAATGTGAAGAATCAACCTTATTACTCTGGTTCTAGTGCATCCGTGCCCGTGGCTATGGCATTGAACCGTGATTTGCCTGAAAGTTCTGATCGACCAGAATGTCGGTTTTTTATGAACACCGGGACATGTAAATACGGAGACGATTGCAAATACAATCATCCCGGAGTAAGGATTTCTCCGCTACCACCAAGTCTTATAAACCCGTTTGTTCTACCAGCGAGACCTGTAAGTCTATTGCTCAACTGAACGAAGAGCTTTTGGTTACAAAAAGATGTGGTCTCTGACAGATCATATGTACAAATATTACAATATTTTGAACATCTAATGAGCCACTGTTCTGCTTTTTTGCCATCCAGGGACAACCAGCTTGTGGTAACTTCAGGTCCTATGGATTCTGCAAGTTCGGACCAAATTGCAAATTTGACCACCCGGTGCTGCCATATCCCGGTTTGACCATGTCTTCGTCCCTGCCTACTCCTTATGCTTCACCTGTCTTATCCCATCAGAGGATCTCACCGTCGCCAAGCCGCTCTGATTCAAAGTCTCATTCTAATGGTAAACCTGATGTGAAGAAGCAAAGCTCAGAGACTGAGAAACCGGACGATGATTCTGAACAGTTGAATAACTCAGAAGTACATGATTTGTCTGAGAAGTCGTCATCAACATAAGCATGATTTATCATGATCACAGCATTGCTCATCAGCGATATGGCTGAACCACCCCCATTCAGGCTTCTAAGATCTCAATGATCTCTCTTTCTCTCTGTTAATTTTTTTTGTGGAAGAGAAAGGGTGGTGAAAAGTGTTTTTCTTTTTCTTTTATTTTGGCTTCTTTTTCTTTGGAGATGGCCATGGCTCTGAAAACAATATAGCATGTTAAAACTCTTCTGTTTTTGACTCTGTTAATAAATTTTACATCGGAGAAAATAGACCCACAAGTCACAACGAGCTCTTTTTTAATGATACAAGTCTAACTAAAGTAAGACAAATGTACTACATTAACAATTGTGAAAGTTGAAACTATCAGTTAACCCTTTTCAGTTATTCTCAAGTGTTAATTGTGAAAGTTGAAACTATCAGTTATGACAAATGTACTACATTAACAACTTTTAAAACACCATTTTATATGGTTTGTTTTAAAAAAAATATACAACAACTTTGATAAGATTACATGTAGTTAGGAAAGAATTATAAGTTAGAATTATGCACATGAGTTATGTTCATATATTCAGATTTTACATCCTTTTTCATTTAATAAAATAAAAACAGGTTCCAATTTTTTTTTTTTTTTTGATTAGTCAATTACATTTGAGAACATTCCAATTAAAGAGTTGAAAACTGAAAAGGGTTATTTTTAGGCTTTTTTTGTCGGAGAAAAATCTGGGGGAGGGTGTAAAGCTTCGACCTTTGCGTGGGGGAGAATCTCTTCCCTTTGTTGCGTTTTTGTCCCCGACGATTTGGGCACACGCAACCCATAGAATCTAAAATCTGCTCCCCGCCGAATCGATCGAGTCAATCCCCCGAGTTTTTTCTTCAGCCTGCATCAGGGTAAAATCATGAATCGGCTGAGAGGCCGAGGGACATCGATTCTGGGTTCCGCAGTTGTGCCTCACCTGAAGAAAAAAGCCCTAAATTCATTGGTCGCTGTCCAGGATTCCTATCTCCACACCAAGGTGATCCATTCATTCCCTTTCTCTCTTCTGTTTGCCTCAAGTTTCGATTTTTATATCGAATTCAGATTATTGAATGTTTCATTCATCAGGGAATGTTTTTATTCATCAGAATTTTTTCGGTGACAATGTCTCTGTATCATCTTTTTTGATGGAGTTCGTTTTATCTCTTTAGGACTTGTTCGAGAGGCACAGGGTCGTCTTTACTGTTGGGACTTCCATTGCATCTGTTGCTACGGCTTGGATTGGTGAGTTTTCTTTCATTATTTGCTTGCTTTTATCATCGAAGTCTCATGCAATTATTTATTCTTACGGCGTTGAGGAGCTTTCAACAAGGTGAACAATGACTTAGTGAAGTGATTTCAGTTTTTGGATGTTGACTTTTCAAGCTTCATTCAATTCATGAATTGTGTTTGACCGAGTTGCTAATCAGTGGATGAATGATTGTGCAGGATACTCATTACGCCACTACAATGAAAATAGAATCAATCAGAGACTGGAGTCCATTGAGAATGCGGTTAGTGTTAGGTCCCTCACTTGCCAAGATATTTCTCACTGTTAAAAGTTGTTTGCCAAAAATTTATTGCACATATTCATATGACAGTATTACATACTTGCTTTGTATTTAGCTGCTTGCATAGTTGAAATTATATAGCTGCTCTTCTGTGGAAACTCTTGCAAATTACTTTGTGCTTCCTATTATAGTGTATCGTTATTGATCGGGTTTATCATGAACGTACAACGAATTGTCTGAATTTTCAAATCTGGTTTCTAAGTCTTTCCGCTTATAATTTGTTGTTGCAAATACTATGCGGTCTACTATTTTACCCTTTAGAACATTCAGTGTTTTGTTTTTGTTTCACACGGTTTTTGTACCTTTATGATCCTAAGTCTGTCATTTTAAATGTTTGTGTGTTCTCATGCCAGATGAAAAGCACCCAAGAGTTGGAACGAGGAGAACTGAAGAAGCTTGTTGATCCAGTTGGTTCCAGGTTCACTACAACAATAGCCACCGCTGGAACTACTTTGATCCTCGGGTTTGTTTACACAAAGACTGTTAGGGTGACAAGTTAGATGTTGTGTCAGGTTTTTTCGTTAATATGTTTCCCGTCTGGTGTTTTCAGGTATGGCTTGGGTTGGCGAGGCGGGATATGGTATGCAAATAGGAAGTTTAGAAGGGAGCAAATGAGATTGGCCGGGCAGTTGAAGCCAAGAGAATGGAAGTTATTAGGGAGAATAAAACCACGAGCTTGGCCAACGACAAAGTTCCTCAGACGACCATTCCCAAGACAGAACAAAACAACAGAAAATGCTTTGAAGACGCCAGAAACTGCTTTGAAGGCGCCAGAAACTGCAGGTTGAAATATCGAAATAACCTGCAAGAATGCAAAAAAAAATCTGTCAATTGTTTGTTCAGGATGCCAAAGGGGAGTAAACAATCTAAAGCATTAGTTGTCTAGTTGATCGGAACAACGAATGACTATTCTTAACGTTAATATAAAGCACACATCGGTTTTGTCATGAAGCCAAAAGGCTCTCTTCTGTCTTTTTTTGTTCCTTGTAGTGAGGAAATTGAGATACTGTATCTATTTTTTTTGGTTGTCGTGGCAAAACTAAAAGTTCGAAAATCAAATAGATTTGTGTTAAAAATTGTCTCCATAAGTGGCACTAACAGTGGAGGAGGATCCCTTTGTTTATGAACATTGAACAGAATACAAAAACAGAGGTAAGTAAGAGGTAGAGAGAGTGTGCTGACGTGTAACAACATCATTGGTGCGTACACGTAACTCCACGTAGATAATGTGTTAAGTGATGTTGTGTCCTAACTCCTAAGAAGTAAGAACTAAAGAAGAGTCACTTTTTTATTTTGGGAGAAAGAAAGAAAAATGTACAAATCAACAGCATTAACGTTGTTTACAATTTGCTCTGTGTTGTTTGTCTTTTTCGATATCGGCAATGCTCTCTATGGATCTTCTTCGCCAGTGGTTCAACTCACTCCTTCTAACTTCAAGTCTAAGGTTTGGCTGTGATTTATATGATTTCGTTTTGCTGTATAGTAGATTCAGCTTACGTCTGATTTTTTAATACTGTTGGATCCCTTGAAAACTACGAGAGCATGTATTGATGATATCTAAGGTACTGTTTTTTTTCGTGTAATATTCTTCTTGGAAATGGTTGGCAGGTTCTTAATTCAAATGGTGTCGTTTTGGTAGAGTTCTTTGCGCCATGGTGTGGTCACTGTAAATCTCTAACACCAACTTGGGAGAAAGTTGCTAATACTTTGAAAGGTATTGCTACTGTGGCAGCCATTGATACTGACGCCCACAAGTCTGTCTCTCAGGTTTGTGTTTATTTTGAGTTGTGCTTTTCTGTTTTTTTGGGCTATGTGATTGCCAATGGTTGACGATAAATATGCTGTCTCCCCCAGGATTATGGTGTGAGGGGTTTCCCAACCATTAAAGTATTTGTTCCCGGGAAGCCTCCAATTGATTACCAAAGGAGCAAGGGATGCTAAATCCATTGCTCAATTTGCTATTAAGCAGGTTTGTTGTGGCATGTTCTTGCTGGTACTTGATTACATGGTGTTGTTGAAGCTATTGAATAAATGAATTAACGGATAGATATTATTCTCCACCAAGCTCTTGTACATGTATTCAGATGAATATATTGTTATTTTACAGATAAAGGCGCTGTTGAAAGATCGTTTGGATGGTAAGACAACTGGCACCAAAAATGGAGGAGGATCCAGTGAGAAGAAATCTGAGCCTAGTGCCTCAGTGGAGCTAAACTCTAGCAACTTTGATGAGTTGGTTATTGAAAGCAAAGAACTTTGGATTGTGGAGTTTTTTGCACCTTGGTAAGTAGTGGCACATTGAATCTTGAGCTGTTCACGCCTCTTTAATCTTCTTCTTTCCAATATCTAAAACTGGAAACCATATTTTTTCTAATTATCCTTCAAGGTGTGGACACTGCAAAAAGCTAGCTCCTGAGTGGAAAAATGCTGCAAAAAAGTTGAAGGAGAAGGTCAAACTAGGTCATGTCAATTGTGATGTTGAGCAGGTAATCACTATAACTTGTTAGCCATTTTCTCTCAAGTATGAATTGACATCACTCATCAGTTGCCACATTTTCTGCTTTTTATCATCAAACGCTTGTTTTCATCTTGGCCCTGATGAGACCTGACAAGGTTTTATATTTTGCAGTCGATAAAGAGCAGATTCAAAGTGCAAGGATTCCCCACTATCTTGGTCTTTGGTGCAGACAAAAGCAGCCCAGTACCTTATGAGGGTGCTAGATCTGCATCAGCAATAGAATCTTTTGCTCTGGAACAGCTAGAATCCAATGTTGGACCTGTTGAAGTAACTGAACTCACTGGGCCGGTACTGTTCAAATCTGTGACTATTCCCTAGCATTGTTTTCTATTTGTCTCCAACTTAAGCCATTGACACTCCTTGTTCTGTCCTGATTGAATAGGATGTTATGGAAGAGAAGTGTGGTTCTGCTGCTATTTGTTTTGTTTCTTTCTTACCTGACATTCTGGACTCAAAAGCTGAAGGAAGGAACAAGTATCTAGAGATGTTATTATCAATTGCAGAGAAGTTTAAGAGGGACCCTTACAGGTGAGCTTAGGACACATCTCTTCTCTCTTAATTAACTATCATGATATTTTGGTCCACCTACACGATTGTTCGAATTTTGATTGTGTTTGCAGCTTTGTGTGGGTGGCTGCTGGGAAGCAACCTGATTTGGAGAAGCGTGTTGGTGTTGGAGGATATGGTTATCCAGCAATGGTAGCCTTAAACGCAAAGAAAGGAGCGTATGCTCCACTTAAAAGTGGTTTTGAGGTTAAACACATCAAGTAAGTGTACCTTTTGTCTTCCTCTCTATCCTTTACAACAAAACCAATGGTCCATGCACATTATTGTTTGGGTAGCAAGCTCAAACGGGTCTTTTTCTTATTTGTGTTATCAGAGAATTCGTAAAGGAAGCTGCAAAAGGAGGAAAAGGGAATTTACCTATTGATGGAACAATGGAGATAGTGAAGACAGAAGCTTGGGATGGTAAAGATGGAGAGCTAGTTGATGCAGATGAATTCTCACTTGAAGAACTCATGGGAAATGATGAAGCAGCCTCCACTGAGTCCAAGGACGACTTGTAATTTGTAAACTTCTCTTTCACCTCATTGGTGCGGTTTTGGCTTTTTAAAAGACTGTTAGAATGTCCCACTCAAGGCCAATGAATCAGTTCAAATAGTTGGAACAGAGTATACACTTCTGGCTTCGGTATAGATACAGACTTTGTGAATCGTTCAGCTTTGATATGACTTTGAACAATTAATTACCATAGCCGGATTTTAACCATAGTAATTACAAAGATTATTTTATACAGAAGTACATCATACACAGTTTAGTCAGCGTGAAACATAAACGTAGTATACAAAGCTTTGTTTGCTACTGGTCCGTATATCATACCAGTAGCAAAAGCCGCCAATTGTAAACTACAACTACTTTGTTTTCCAAGGCATGGATCTTGGTAGACTCAAATGTGACTGAGGCAGCTGGGATGAATCCAAGTAAGCGACATCACTGCAAACTGTGATTTCAGAGCTTGAGCAGATGATTTCCGTATTCTGAAGAGTGAATCCATGGATTATGGGCAAAGGGAATCCCTTTTCTAGATGGTCATTTGCATATGGCACAAACACTGTTTGTATAACAGTCCACACTATTGGCTACAAAGATCGGAACAAGATAAAGAAATACTTGTAAATGTTAAGAATGAGTGAAATCCTTCTGAGTCAAACAGATGAGTGAGTGTGGTTTTACCTGAAGAAGATGCAGGTGGAGATTTCCAATGTTGCTCCATTTCAAAGTCATGGAGAAATCTTGTAAACTTACGCTGCCTCCAAGGTTATTATCCATGACTTGGAGAGCACCAGATCCCCGGATCACCTGCAGCAAAGGAAACAGTAGATCACCTACTGGTCAACTAATATATAGTTCACTGCAATATTGTTTATAGTAAGTATCTAGAACAAAACATTATGCAACTTTGTGTCATTAGAGGACTCACCAAGGAGATGCATGCTACTGGTATTACTTTGTTTGCTTCTAGAACATTGATTACCAGGTCCGTATTAACATTAGCTCCAACGTATTGCTCCGATATCTTTACAAGTGGAGGTGAAGACAAACTGATTTTCAGATTCATATCCTGGTTCGGGTACTTCTTGTATAGTTGTGGAATGATGAACCTCCACTTAGCAGTGTTTAAAAGAGACTGCTCTGGTATTTTATCCACAACCCATTGCATAAATTCTGCCTAAATATGGCAAGAGTAAACATCCACATATTAGAAACAACAGTGGATAACTGTAATCTTGTTTCAGATGTATTCATAACATATGGAGCAGATTTATCACGAGCATTATTTCTGGTTGACTATATAATATACGAGAAAACCAAAAGACTTGGGAACTTACATTGTAGTACAGAGCTGCAGCAGAGTTAAAGACAGCTTCATCCACTGAAATTCCGAGCATTTTAGAATTTCCAGGGCAGATAACCGAAGATACAGACTCTCTGAAGGACTTCAAGACGTGATTCGTTTTTCTTTTGTTGAACAAACCATCAATCTCGAAAGTGATGGATGAATCTTTCAATATAGGATCAGTGGTGAAGGTGACATTAAGTGCAGCTTTATCATCCACTGGGATTTCCTTTGGAAGGCTTTGTAGGAATGAATCAAGGTCTGATACTCCTTCAGTAAGCTTCTTGGCAATCGTACTTTCCACACTTGACCCAATTTGGTCTTTAAATGCATTAACCATCCTGAATTGCAGAGAAGAAGATAAAGTTAAAATGAAAACCAACCAACAGCCATAGTACTTTCAATCATACTTTCCATACCCCTGATAAAACCATGATGCTCCTCCTTCCAATTCAATGTTTATGTTATTCACATGGCATCCACATTCCGAAAGAGAAAGTTTTAAGCCTCCTTCATCACTCTTTAAGCCTAAAGAAAGCCCGATTTCCATGCCTTCAACCTTACCGGAGAAGGCCAGAATCAGCAAATTCCCTTTGTAAAACAGATATAAAAAATGAGCAAAGCAACAAACCAAACTAAAACAAGATATGGAAATGGTAACACAGAGAGCAACAGTCCCCTCCGATTCCCATATGCAACTATGTTCTAGGAGAAAACAACCATGAAACATAAGGACCAAAACATAAGAAAAAACTGAATCTTGAGACTCCTAAATGGATGAAGTACCAAGGAAACCGCACAACCGATTGAGAACAAACACAAACCCACAAAAAAATTCACCAAAATCTGCAATAAAAACTAGGACTTGACTTTGCTTTTGCTTCAATTANAGTTTTAAGCCTCCTTCATCACTCTTTAAGCCTAAAGAAAGCCCGATTTCCATGCCTTCAACCTTACCGGAGAAGGCCAGAATCAGCAAATTCCCTTTGTAAAACAGATATAAAAAATGAGCAAAGCAACAAACCAAACTAAAACAAGATATGGAAATGGTAACACAAAGCAACTATGTTCTAAGAGAAAACAACCATGAAACTAAGGACCAAAACAAAAGAAAAAAATAGAATCTTGAGACTCCTATATGGATGAAGTACCAAGGAAACCGCACAACCGATTCAAAAAAAACACAAATCCACAAAAATTCACCAAAATAAAAACTAGGACTTGACTTTGCTTTTGCTTCAATTAGAACACTTTCTACATCATCTTCTGAACTAAAGTAAGTAAACATGATCAAAATCACCTGAACAGATGCGATCCCCTGATCAGAGATCTCAATAGGAGGAAACCAAGTACTGTAAGAATAATGCCAATTCATACTCAAATCACAAGTTGTCCCGGAAGCGAGGATGACAACGCCAGTATCACCAAGCTTAACATAAGACGACGCGACATCAAGCTCGTATATCGTGAGATTGGAGACGACAACATCGATTCCTCCAAGGAACGGGATTCGCATATATTTCTCAATCCTGGGGATCTGGAGAGGTATGATCGACGCGATTGCTTTGTTGACTAGTAGGTTCTTGACGAAATCGAGTCCGTTTTGAGATACGAGAACCGATGTGAACGAATCGCTGCTCTGAGAATGTGAAGGCAACAAGAAGATACTTGTTAATAGAAGAAAGAGTAAGCTTCGTCCAACATCCATGGCGGAAATTTCAAGCTTCTTTTTTTTTTTTTTTTTTTTTTGATTTTATTGAATGAAGAAGAAGAGGTTAGCACACAACACACACAAGCAAGTTGCGTAATGATTTGGATTATTCTGAAAAGTCTATCATACCCTTAGTCATTCGATTTGCATTGCGTCGTGTGTCGGGGGGGGGGGGCGTAATCTGATTTAATCAGAAGTTTTGGGGTTAAAACATAAATTTTAAAAACTAATTATTTTTCTGGTCAAATAAAGCGAAAGCTGAGGTCTAAAGGGCAAAAGGGTGTCGTAACCCGTCTTTTATGGGTGGCTTGGCTTTGCGTCACGGAACAGAGAATTATATAATCGAGGCCGCCGATCGTTTTAGCTTTTTAACCGGAATCCATGGCGGTGCAAGCTGGTGTTCAGACCTCTAAGGTCCTTATCCTACTCGGCGCAGGTCTCTTTCTCACTATGTGTGATTGTTTAATTATGTTTTTTTTTTTTGCTAGTTATGAATTCGATGATTTCGATTGGTGTTGCTTTGACTCTGTATAATCTAGGGATAGTTTTCTACAGTTTACAAAGATTTAGGTTTGAATTGTATCCTAAGTTGTGACAATTTTGATGCATCACTAGAATTTCTAATTTGCCAATTGAATTAGTTTTTGTTCATAGCTTCAATTGTAAAGTGTAGATTTGATTGTAGATACAGTTTTTGATTTAATTCTGTTTCAAATTCTATGTTACAACAACGTATCTTTGTCTTGTTAGTTTCCTCCATCAATGACCTTTCTACAATAAGGATTCATGTAAATTGATACTTGGGGGTTATGTTTTCATGTTCAAGGTGTATCTGGTTCGATCGTATTGAGACATGGGAGGTTGTCTGACCTAATAGCCCAGCTTCAGGACTTACTCAAGGGGGCTGATGGAGTTGAAAGCACTCCATTTAAGTATGACGGTGCACTCCTAGCTGCTCAGGTTTTGCCATTTAAGCAATATACAATCTAAAGAGAAAATAATTCATGTGTTTCTTGTAACCATTTGGCCAATGCTGGACCCTCTTCTTAGTGACATATTTTTTTGTTGTTTCTTAATTACCAGATTCGACAGCTTGCAAACGAGATCAAGGAACTAACTATGAACAATCCAGTTACCATCTTTAATGGAGATTCAAACTCTAGTGATAATCTACTTTCAGAAAATATGTTTCAAATATGTTTAATTTTTATGAGAAACCGAGATTAAGTTTTGCTTTTGCTGATGTAGGCTATGCATCTTACCTGGTTCCAGCGGCTGCCGTTGGAGCTATGGGGTACTGTTACATGTGGTGGAAGGTGCTTATCTTTTGAAAATCTGTCTTTTTTTTTTAATGTTCCAAGTGTCTTTTGTTATTGTTTTGTAACATGTAGTTTTATCAATGCACTATATATCATTGACTTATAACGTTTACCCACATCTTACTCCTTTCTTTCTACATTGCAGGGCTGGTCATTTTCTGATGCAATGTTTGTGACAAAGAAAAATATGGCTGATGCGGTTGCCTCTGTTTCGAAACAACTAGAGGATTTGTCAGACACATTAGCGGTGAACAAATAATCCTTTGAAGCATTCCTTTGTTATATATTTTTATCTCCTTGTGGGTTTTTGACTCGATGCATTTGTTTACGCAGTCAACTAAGAAACACCTTTCTAAGAAGCTAGCGACCTTGGATTGGAAGTTGGAAGAGCAGAACGAGACATCTAAAATGATCTTAAGTGATGTAAGAAACATATTTTATTTCTCAGTTTCATGTATTGATAGCTTTAATTTTTCCTAGACTTCAGATTATGACAATTACACATTCGTCTGGACTTGAAGAATATTAAGATTTCCAAAATATTGTAGAGTATTTATTTATTAGCTTCCGATCTCTTTGTGTCTGAACTGTTTTTCTTCACATGCACAATAGATTCCTGGCTAGGGCTTGCTATGATTTTTCAAGGTTAAGTAGCTCAATTTTATACATGTGTTCATGACTTGTTGTAATTTTGATTACGCAGTAGTTGCTTTCAAATTACAGTTTGATTCTTATTTTCGCGAGTTATTCCATCAATGACTTGTTCACAAGGAATCTTAATTCAATGCAGGTAACTGAGATGAAATCCAGCATTTCACAAATAGGGTTTGATTTTAAGCAACTGAATGAAATGATTTCTGGAATAGTAAGTTTCATCTTTACCCTCTAATTTGCATATTTCGCGGACAAGACTCAATTTATCTTAAAGAGGCTAATATCTTTTTACTTTCGTAGGAAGGGAAGATTGAAAGTCTTGAAAGCAAACAAGTAAGTTTTCTACAACCATTAAGCCAGTTCATGCTATCAATTTTCTTAAAACTAGTTTATCTTAAACATTTGGTTTTTGCCAAAAACTTTAGGATGTGACCCTCTCGGGACTATGGCATCTATGTCAAGTTGCAGGCGTTAAAGACAGCACAAGCACTAAAGTCTTTCAGGTGAGTGTTAACTTGCAAAGTAAAAGAAACGTTGGCTTGCTATTTTCTTTGTTTTCACGTAATTATAGGCCTGATTGTTTAAAAAATCTTGTTTCTGGCTTCTTGGTTTTAGGATGCTGGTGCGAGATTAGCTATCGATGGAAAACCATCTACTAATAATTCCCTCTCGGTAATAATGCTGCAATACCTTTTCTTCATTATCTAAACTTCTAATGATGGATGAAAATTCAGCAAGATCATTTTGTCTTGAATTTACATATATTGAAACAAGTCCCTCATCAGCCTCCTCATTCCATGATCATGAAAGCTGGAAATACATGTTGTAGCTGTTATTTATTAATCTCATGTGGCTTTGTAAAACTCTAAAACTATTTGAAACTCCAGGGTCTGAGGTTTCTGACGGAAGGCAAAGAGGCTGCAAACGTAATACACAAGCCGGTATTGGCGAAAGAATTAACCGTGATGGCGAAACCAGTGGAGGAAAAAACAAAAGCCGCACGCGCACCCACGACAAGAACAAGAGTTAACAGAGCGTTTCCGGGTGGAATATCTTGGGCAAGGGATGTTCCAGGGCTATCCTAAATATTATTTTGGTTGATATACAAACAATATTGCTTATATATTCGTCCCAACTCCCACGTTCTCTGATATACTTACTGGGAGTGGCAATTATTTTTTTATGTACAAAAGAAGAAAAGAAAAATTCGGAAAATTCCACCAAGTAACAGATGTTATTGCATCCATCAACAATTTGTTTTGCCCTAATTATTTTTGTCTCCTCTTTGATGTTTGTAAAGAAAAGAGTTTGAATAACGCTTTCACGTATGTTGAATGAAAAATAATAAAATTGATGGATTCTTCTTGACCTTTGTTTTTTTTCTTTAGGTCTTCCATGATCTGAACTTTTGTAGTCTTGAAAGCAACAGAGAAAGAACACTTTCGTTCTTAATGGGCTAGGAAGGCCCAAAAACTGATTAGAGTTAGCCCAAAGTAAATTTAACCCGAAATAACCGAATCGGGTGAATTGCACACAAATTAAAATACCCGACCGGATCCTGATTCACTTATTAAGAGGAGGAGGAGGGGCTTGACGGAACTTGGCATCGGTGAATCGGAGCTTCTTTCCTCTCTCTCTCTCTCTCTCTCTCTCTCTCTCAAGTGGTCTCGATCTTGGAAGTTCAACGCAGATTCTTCTCTGGTTCAGGTAAGTTTCCAACTTATTTCTGTGTCGAACTTGGCTAGTGGGGCAAATTTGTCACAGTTTACGGAGTATTGAAGTAGCATTGGCTGTTGAATTAGCGATTCATTGTGTATGCCCAGGCGTTTTGATTGGGGAATTTTGTGGTGCTTTTTTCTTTACTTCAAATCATCGCTGTTGATGTTTCTTCTTCTGTGTCCTTTTTAATTTGCCATAGTGCTTAATCCAGTCTCTGGGGAAGAGACGAGAAGATGAGCATTGTACCTAAGGAAACGGTTGAGGTTATAGCTCAAAGTATTGGGATTACCAACTTGTTACCTGAGGCTGCTCTTATGCTTGCTCCTGATGTTGAGTATCGTGTTCGAGAGATCATGCAGGTCAACCCTTTTTTTTTTTAATTTATAAATCAATGTCCTTGTGTTCTTGAGGTGAGCTTCCAGGTATCAGATATTGATTTTTCTGTAACATCTTTTTTTGACAGGAAGCTATTAAATGCATGCGTCACTCAAAGAGAACGACTTTAACTGCTTCGGATGTAGATGGTGCTCTCAACTTAAGGAACGTTGAGGTACCTAACTAGACACCAATTCCCTCTATAAATTGTTTCTCTAGTTAAGATTTATGGTTTCTGGTTTTGAGGTTCGGCTTTACTGGTGTATATGAATAGCTCCATGTGTTAAACATTGTTTTCACATGTTTCAATATAGCAGTTAACTGAATCAAAGGAATCTATTTGAGAATGACATATTTTATTGCAGCCGATATATGGCTTTGCCTCAGGAGCACCATTTCGGTTTAGAAAAGCTATTGGGCATCGAGATTTGTTCTACACTGATGACAGAGAAGTAGACTTCAAAGAGGTAAGATATTGGGCATATTTTCTTTTTTTCTATTTAGCTCTTCTTCGTTTTCTTTTTCTAATGCTTTCAAGAATTGTCATGATTTTAGGTGATCGAAGCCCCACTACCAAAGGCTCCCCTTGATACTGAAATTGTTTGTCACTGGCTAGCTATTGAAGGTGTGCAACCCGCTATACCAGAAAATGCTCCTTTAGAAGGTTTGTCTCTCAATCTTATGTCCTTTGTTAGACTTGTGAAGTCATTAACTGATTGTTTTCGAGATGAAACAAAGATTAGTCTGTAAAGTGATGTTTCAGAATTCATTGATGAATTATCCTCCTTCTATGTTTAATGTACCCAATGTTATGTGGTGAGGTTACTGATGTTAATGAGGGATCAACATACATATTTCAGATCCATCTGTATTAATGTTTTACTCATCATCATGTGCAAGAAAATTTAAAGAAATTCCTTCTTCTTTCGTGTCTTGAATATATTTTTCACTTGTTTGTGCTGTCTCTAGTCATTAGAGCACCTGCAGAAAACAAACCCCATGAACAAAAAGACGGACCTCTTATTGACATTAGGTTACCAGTGAAGCATGTACTATCTAGGGAGCTTCAGGTATGTGGTGCAGGCTAAATACCACGGGATACTATCTTACATGCATAAGAATTATCTGTTGTTCTCTCTTAACAGCTATACTTCCAAAAGATTGCTGAACTGGCAATGAGCAAGTCAAATTCTGCTCTGTTTAAAGAAGCATTAGTGAGCTTGGCCTCTGACTCAGGACTTCATCCTCTGGTTCCATATTTTACAAATTTCATTGCCGATGAGGTAACATCATGCACCAACGAAGATTTTGTATTAAGAAATCAGACCCACTATTATTTTTACAGATTACAGTTTTAATTTTCTCCACCGGTGCAGGTTTCACGTGGTTTAAATGACTTCCAACTCCTGTTTAATCTAATGCACACTGTTAGAAGTATTCTACAGAATCCTCACATACACATAGAGCCTTATGTAAGTTTTCTGTCGATTATCTTTTGCCACTATCTAAGAATCATCGCTAGCTCCATTTTTTAAGGCTCTTGATTTGGGCTTCTTCAAGTTGTATTTTAGACATATTCCATATAAGGATATAAGATGTTTAGCAGTAGTGTTTGTCCGAATTATGCAAGCTCAAGTGCGTAAGTACTCTCCTCTGCCTTAAATGATAATAAATTATGCCTTTGATCTGTATTGAGGGTATGTAAACCAGCCTTGGGATAATGTTAATGTAATTTAGCTTTGGGATATTGAGTTCGTTGTTTGAGCGTTGTTTCATAACCATGAAACTGATTGAACTTTTCCTTTTGATGTCAGCTGCACCAGTTGATGCCATCTGTTGTAACATGCCTTGTATCAAGGAAGCTTGGAAATAGATTTGCTGACAACCATTGGGAACTCAGAGATTTTACGGCCAATCTGGTTGCACTGATATGTAAAAGGTTCATTCTTTCCCTTCATGTCATGAACTCGTTTTTCTTTTTTGGTTGATTGTGGGGAGCTGAACATGATTTCATACTGGAAACGATAATGAAATTTAATACTGAAATTGTATGCAATATCATGAGATGGTCTCGCACTTTTATATTACATTAGTTAGAAGGGTTAGTCATTGTCTCGCACTTTTATATTACATATCTCACCTTTATATTCTTTTAGCATCTGAAATCCTGTGGTCTGAATAAAATCTTCCAGGTATGGAACTGTTTATATCACTCTCCAGTCTCGTCTTACAAAAACTTTAATCAATGCACTTTTGGACCCAAAGAAGGCTTTAACTCAGCACTATGGTGCAATTCAAGGATTAGCAGCTTTGGGGCACAATGTTGTAAGTCATTCCTTGACCTCTCAGAAAGTTTGTGCATGCTAATTTCAGATATCACCCAGAATTAATGTTTATCTAGCATATCCTTTTATCTAGGGACTTCACAGGAATCTGATATACAATATGATGCCCCACACCACTTTCCCGGCTTTGCATCTCATTGTACTGGGAAATTAGGACTGTTATAGCCTTACACAACTCTTCCATGAATCGGATAATCCTGCTACCAAAAACTTCTGCACAGCTATCCTGCATTGTTAGCTTTTGTCATCTAAATTGTCATTTATTCTGTAGGTACGCCTTCTTATTGTACCAAATCTTGAACCGTATCTAAGACTTCTCGAACCGGAATTGGCTGCTGAGAAGCAAAAGAATCAGGCGAAGAGCTACGAAGCGTGGCGTGTATATGGAGCTTTGCTGGTTAGTCAACATATCCTTGTAAAATTCCATCATTAATAGAATTCTCAGTGGACAATCCTTATAGAGACCCCCTGTGCTCTTTTGCTTTTCAGCGTGCTACAGGCTTGTGTATACATGATCGGCTTAAAATCTTCCCTCTTTCACCATCCCCGTCACCAAGTTTCCTCCATAAGGGAAAGGGAAAGATAATCAACACTGAGCCCCAGAAGCGGAAGCTGAGTGTAGACTCTTCAGAAAACCGATCACCGCAGAAAAGATTAATAACTAAGGATGGGCCAGACGGTGTACAATCACAAGATCACACCGGCGTTGCTCCAATGCAAGTAGATAATCCAGTGGAAAATGACAATCAGCCACAAAACTCTGCTCAACCATCCTCATCAGAACAAACTTCTGATGCTAACGAATCTGAAAGCAGAAATGGAATGGTGAAAGAAAGCGGCAGGGGTCGGGCTATTACCATGAAAGCTATCCTTGATCAGATATGGAAAGATGATCTTGATTCTGGACGGCTTTTGGTGAAACTACACGAACTCTATGGTGATAAGATTCTTCCCTTTATCCCTTCTACAGAGATGTCCGTATTCCTCTAACCAATAAGAGGTACATGTGCGGTTTGCCTCATCGATATAAATCTCATGGTTTTGGGTGTGAATGCATTTAGAATGTTGTGGAACCAAAATACCCAAAGATAATGAGTAATTATAAATATGTTGAATTGTTGATGTTCAAGCAGAGAAGAGGCTTGGAGAAATTAAAACACAGTCTGATTTGGTACACATATACTCATTCAGATCCGTGCCAATTCCCTCAGGTAAACTCAGTAGTGCTTCTTTATAAGATTGAGGGATTTTCCAAGTCCTTGGAGCCTGCAGGGTGGGTTGAGTTGAATTGAAAAGTTGCAAATCGAGTTAATGTTGACGGCTTCAAATGTGTATATATATTAAGAGTTCTAATGATTACTTAGTGGATGGATGTATTTGTTTCCTCATGATCTATATTACACAATTGTTTTATATTTCTGTTTTCATATATGCTCTCTTCCTTACTGCTCGTTATATTATTTCATATATGCTCTCTTCTTTACTGCTCGTTATATTATAATATCCACTCATATTTTTACCTCTTGATAAACGTTGACTATGAAAACGGTCTGAAACACTACAAGATATACATGGATAAGACTGAACAAAAGTTTCGAAGACATCTTTTAAACAATCAAGTTTGCTACAAACCACAGAACAGCCTAGTAATCCGGTTTACAACATAAATACCCTGTTGTCCAAAGCCCAAACTAAAAACTTATGACCATCGATTCTGCAATCTAATGGATTGGTTCTTGCATTCCAGTAAAAGCTATGGATGGAACCGAGAATAGCAATGTGCTTGAAAAAGGGAGCTTCAGGCATGAACATAAAACCCTGGGCGACCAAAAATGTTTCACCAGAAGTAATTTCTTTTTGCAGGGACAGAACAATCAATGACCCATCATTCTACGATTTCCCCTTCTTCTAGTCCATCAATGTTGAAATCAGTAGCTAAATTTAGGAGGTCGCAGTTATCATCTGAATCCAGTCCCTTTGCAAATTCACATTCAAAGTTGAAATAATCACCTGGGTTCATTTCCGCGAAAAGATCCGAGTATGTGTCTATCAACTCTTGGTCAAACTCAAAATCCCCGTCTTCTAAGGGATCAACCTGAGGATGCAGATTGTCGGAAACCCCACCCTCCTCTGAGGCTCGCTGACACGGGTTATAGTTCATTTGTTTCATAAGATCAAGAACCTTTGGCTCAAAGGAGTCAATGTCGTCTTCTTCTATTTCCTCTACTCGGGAAGTTATACCATTTGTGCTTCCATGACCATCGTATAAGGAATCATTATCATTAGGCGTCGTGTTTGCATGGTAGAAGTCTTTGATAACTTCAAAGTCATAGCTCTGTGAAGGTAGATATACATGGATCACCGGGTACTCTAATATAACTAGTTTGGCAAGCTGTTGCCTCAAAGGAGCTTTGATGTTCAGCTCCTTGAAAGGAGCCTTTGCACCCTGTGACAAGCAAAAAAGGTTAATATTTTGTTCATAATATTTTCATACTAAGAACCAACAACGATAAGGGAATGATAGTGGGAAATAAAACCAAACCTTTGGGTATAGGCGTATAAAAAGTTTGAGAGAGTCAAGATCCACATCACAAAAAGGCTTGAGCTTGTGAATCCACGGGCCAGGCTTGAGATGATTCTCTATCACCGAGCATAGATTTGTATCTTCACCAACTCTGGGATGGATAGTATAAGTATCAACAGAGACAGACCAATGAACAAAACCAAGTGCCTCAATAAACAAATATGATTACCGGTCCTAGAGAATACTAACCCGTGGTCAACAAGAATCACATCCGTAGAGTGAAACCGCCACTCAATTGTCCACGAGATGAATTTCGTCCTACGGCAAAAAAACCATCAACCGCAAAGGACAGGTCAGGAAGTAGGACTATAGAATCAATTTAAGCTCTGACAAACTTCAACAAACAGATTAACTCGAAAACTTTAACAACTACTATAAGTCTTTATTCCTAACCAGACACTAGAAGGGATAAATAGCACAGCTGAGAGTAACACCAAATAAAAACAAAAAGCCTTGATTTTGATATAACTTATATGGAATCTCATGATTACCTATTATCGTATCGACTCTGATTCTTTTCGCTCTTCAACATTCCACTAGGGGCAAACCATAGCTTTGTTCGGCGGCTAGCAGCAGCATTGCGAAGGCTCCGAAGATAATGGGGTAAATTATAAAAAGGGTATTTGCATAACTGACTACTCCTTCTCCGAGCAGACTCGGCCACTCTTTTTGTTTCTTCAAGCATATTGTAGTCTAACCAATAGAGAAAAATTAATAGAAAGTTGCGTTTACCCAAACGAATTCTCAAAGACTAATCCATGGAAACATGAATACAGGCTGATCAAAATACTCGAAAAAAAAATCAGAACTTTAAAGATTGAAAATTTTCAAAACCAAATTCACGAAATTCAAACTCTAGAGATTCAATTGTACCAGAAAGAAGGAGGTTATCGTCGAACTGTGAGAGGGGAACGAAGTCGGTGAGCTTCCTTTTTCCGGTACAACCTGTTCGCTTCTTGTGGGCTTTCACACAAGAGAGGCCACACGATCGAATCGAACATCCGGGACATTTGTACTTCCAAGGATTTAGCTTGCACTCCTCGCAGACCGAACCTTCCATCTTTGTCTGGAATCAATTTTGTCTGTCCTCGTAGAGGAGGCTCTGGTGGTGGTGGGCGAGCTCAGGGTTTATGGAACAAGAGAGGTGTCGAAATTAGGGTTTTTAAAAAAGAGTAATTTTGGAGGTAAATAAATACAATAAATCTGTTAGGGGAGATGTATGTTTCCAATTTTACATTTAAGTCCACCTATTTATAGTTTCTTTTGAAATATATCTCATACTTGTTTTATTGTGTTGACTTGACCCAAAACAAGCTCAATCATAAAAACTTGAGATTTTTCTTGGTTTTATCCATGTTCAAAAGTCCTGAAATTTTGAGGGCTGAGTTCATGAAACGATGAAATATTACAAACATATTTCAAGAAGAGACATAGTAACAACACAAGGAGGCCCTAACAAACACAGTTAATACAAAGATCTACTGATGTTTTCCTATTATTTATTAGTCGTAAGGGATCTGGATATACGCAGCATCACAGACGAATGGGATATCGGCGTACATGCCCGCAAGTGCACACCGTATGCTTTCCAGGACGGTAAACAGATAAGCAAACGAAACAGCGGTCCAGAAGTGCATCCCAAACTTACCCCAATAGACTCCGAGAGGCATCCACTTGCTAACGGTTCCAATAACCTGAAGAGCGATTTCAAGAAGCATACCCATCACTACATGGAACCTGAAGAAGTGAGGCCATTCTTTTCTTCGCACTATCCCTAGATAAGCTACAAAGAAGTATGCCATGAGGAACCAGCTTGGCAGTCTTCCAATGGCGCCCAAAAATGGGTAGGTTAAGAATTCAAAATCTTCTAGGAACGGGTGGAGATGGTAAGCGGTTTCTGCGTACATCCAAGTTTCGTGCAGAGGCATTAGGTAAGGTAGGCATGCCAAAGTTCTCCACCACCATTGTGGCTTTTTGGTCATTGGAGGAAACCGGAAGCTGGAAGGTACATCTTTTGATGCTCGCGGGGTCAAGAGGGTTTTTCTACGGACAGGTAACACAGGTAATGTACCAGACAGACTACCTTGTTCTCCATTCAGAAGCAGAGAAGACGAGGCTGACAGATATGACAGAGGCACACCTGAAACAATCAAAGATTGAGTCAAAAAAACAAGAAAAAACAGGAACTTTAAAATACCACAAAGACACTTGAACTAATTTCAGCCTATATTCAAAGTCTTTTAACATTCACATCATTAGAAACTCATTGAAGAAGGGATATATGATTTAAGTATTTGAAACCAAACGAGTAGAAGAAATCAACATGCCTCTCGGCACTCTGGAATGAAGCTCATTAAATGGTGAAGGTGATCCCCACGAGTTCTTTATGACAGACAATGAACTTCGAGCAAGACGATATTGAGTCTGTCCTGATGCAGCAGCTCTGTATGATGATGACTTGAATGCCCGAGAGCTCGTTAGAACATGTGCACTTGGTGTGCTGCATCCAGTTATCATCCTTACCAAACTAAACTACCTATATACAAAAACCAGATAAAAAATTAAAACTTTTGTTTCATCAATCTTGAACAGACGGCTGTAGAATATACAATCTCAACCAATAAACACAAGAATCGTTAAGAGATTCCAATTAAAGTTCGATTCCCTAGAGATTACTCAAGACCAGCTAGAACATTGCAAACCTAAACCCAGCGCTTCCACGAATTATATATAAACCCATAAAGCAAACAAAATCGATAATAATTCTGAAACCCCATAAGATAACTTAAAGGAAGAAGAAGTTACGAACCGAGGCTGAGAACAATCGAAGCTGGAGGTAGAAGAAGAAGAGCAAGGGTTTTATCTATCGCGCATTCATCCTTTGTGAATCCTATCTCCTTCACTCTCCCAACAAAGGGCAGTGGCGATCTCTCTGACTCTCACTTTAACTCCTGTGTTTCAATTTACATTAATACCCTCAGGCCCATGATCGGCCCACAACTTTCGAAACCCTCCAAACGAACAAGAGGGTTTAGCGCAATATTAAACCGTGACCCAAATTTGAAACTTTTTTTTTTTTGTTCTACTTCTTAAAACATCGAATCGACAAATTCCTTCCGCCGTCGGAATGTCGATTCCCGATTCTAACTCCTCCGCATCTGTAACGGTTTCTCCGTCTCTCTCTACCGCTTCCGCAACTCCTGCGAGACCAGTAAACACTACCATACCACCGCCGCCATCTTATCCACCTCCTGCTCAGCCGCCACCGCCGCCTTCTCAGCCGCCACCGCCGCCTCCGACTTACAGACACGTAGCTCCGCTTCGCCATCCTGTTCCGTTACAACAAGCTCATAATAATAACCTCTACGCGCAGTCAATTCCAAACGTACGCCCGAATCAAGATCCGTCGGCGGTTCTTTACCCGTTTGCTCCTCCGGGTCGGGGTCGAGGGTTCGTCGCTGATCAGAGTGGATACCCTCCTCGCCCCGGTATGGTTTACAACCATCCACAATATGGGCCGGCCCAGATTGAATCCATGATGCAGTACATGAGTGGGAGCCATCAGATTCCTCACTTACCACGCCTTGGAGCGGGTTCTCCTGTTGTGTCGGGTCCCAGGAGAGAAAGTCCTCAGTTCCTGCAACCTCGGGTCAGTTTATTTTTTGCACTTGTTTGATTATTTAACTCTGCTTGGTTTGTTTCATTCGTTAATGCTTAGATTCTAGTTGAGTAGTTAAAAGATTGTTGGGGAAAATGCTTCAAGAAACTTTGAATCTGACTTAGTAGATTGGAGTCTTAGTAGAAGTGAATATGACTGTGTGCTGCGGCTGATGAGTATCCATTTTCTTCAGAGTGCTTCTCATTCGAACTGATGCATGTTGTTTCTTGACTTTTGGATTATACAAGTACAACTACTCATGATCATTTGTCAACTAATGTAGGTTGCCCCGCCCCGAGCTTCAATTCTAGACACTAGCAGGAATAGAAAGGCCAGGTGAACATCATATTTCTCTACTTTGATATTATCTTTCTTTTGGTTTCAATGAGAATATATTTTAAAAAAACTTGTTCGAGAAACTTAGTTGCCTTGCTTTTTCTTTTTCCTTGTTATAAGAAGCAGGGAAGGGGCTCTTGTTCTTATTAGAGGGAGAAAGGTAAGCCTACTATGTGTATCTCTGATGTACCGCTCTTTGAGAGTTTGCAAAAGACATATGTTAAGTTTAGATTGTGATACTTCTAACTGTTTACAGGTCAGAATCACTGAGGGAGCTTCTCTTTATTCACTTGGTCGATCGTGGTTGAAAAATGGTTCTCACGTAGGAATTCAGGTTCGCATCATTATATTGCTGCAGTTAAAGTAAACAACATAGATGATTCTTTCTTGATATGTTTTTTTCAAGCCAACCTGTAGTTAAATGATCTTCAATTGCATACTCAAAACTTCTTTCCTGCTTTTACAATTGAGTTTGTGCATCTGCAATCTCTCCAGCGTAATCAATTAGGGTAACCATATATCTGGGACCAATGTAACTTACAGCTTCTCTAATGACAGCCGCAAAGGAGTGGTATGATGAAGTCTTTGCCAAAGCCGTTACCTGTGGATATGACAGAGACAAGTGATCCAGATGATCCAGCTGAAAAATCAGCTGATGAAGACGAAGAGGTTTGTGTTTACTTTTCAAGAACCATATATTTTGTCTGAGCTGAACATAGCGCATTAATCTGATTCTTTCTTGCATTGGCACTAAATGATGTTTCAGCTCTTGCATTGTTACTAAATGATGTTTGATTTAACTCTTTTCTTTGATTATATCAGGGCGAGGTGGCTGTAGAGGAATTAACAGAGAAGGATCTTTTGAAAGGGCACATCGAGCGAGCTAAGAAGATCCGTGCACGGTAAGCTCCACAAGAGTTCTTTTGCTCTTTAGATCTTGTAGTACTTGAAAGACGCAAGATTCAGGGATTAGTTTTCATAATCATCAAAGCAGTTTAGCAGGACATTATGGTAATTGAAAAAGGGGATTTTTCTTTGTCTTTCAGATTGAGAGAAGAACGGTTGAGGAAGATCAAGAGGTACAAAGAAAGAATAGCGCTTCTTCTGCCACAATCCGAAGAGTAATGATGAAGAGCAATTAAAAAGGGTAAAGTTTTGTTAGGACGTAGCATTTTATATGACTGTTGTTGATTTAGCATAGTAAGTACCACGTGCAGTAGGTGTGTTCTTCCCTCCTCTTCAATAGATTAGTAGGACTGGACTACTCAATTGAATTGTGTGTGTCATTCTTCCTAAAACAGAGGAAGATGAAGTTCTTTCCGTAATTTTAGTCAGTTTTTTTTTTTTTTAAACCAATTTGACAATACAGTTTTCTCCTCTTACATGTCCATATCATCGAAGGGATAAATCTTAAATCATCTTTCTAATAATAAATCTGATTTTAGAAAAAGAAATAAGGAATTAAGAAGATGAGATTTTGTGTAAGTAAACAGCGTGGAAGTCGCTAAGTGGATCAGAGGGTATAGAGAGAGAATAGCATAGGGAAGCGGACAGAGAAGATAAACAAACCCTCCTATTTGATCTCTCTTTCAGTTGCATTGCCACGTCGTCACATACACGTGTCGTCATCCACCGCTAAGATTCTCTTTTTGCCTCATGCTACTAGTCTCACTCACTCTACCGATGGTCTATCTCTCTCACTCACGTTAAATCCGCCATTTGTGTAAAACTCCCCTCACCTTCTTTCTTTAACCCAGAACCATCTAAAAGTAAACATTTTCCCGCAATCACTTTTTTAGCTTTCTCGATTGTTTACACATTACATTTTCAGCTCTCTGTTTCTTTCTTTCACACTAACGCAATTCCAGTTTCTTACTCTCCAAGGAAGAACGGAAGAACCTTCATCTCGAGAAACAGAGGAAAAAAGAACTCAGAATGGCGGGGAACGAGTGGATAAATGGATACCTGGAGGCGATTCTTGATAGCCAAGCTCAGGGGATTGAAGATACGCAGCAGAAACCACAAGCGGCTGTGAATCTGAGAGAAGGTGATGGACAGTTTTTCAATCCGACTAAATACTTCGTTGAGGAAGTTGTTACTGGTGTCGATGAAACCGACCTTCACCGGACTTGGCTCAAAGTCGTCGCCACTCGCAATTCTCGTGAACGCAACTCTCGATTGGAGAATATGTGTTGGCGAATCTGGCACCTCACTCGCAAGAAGAAGCAGGTTCTTATGATTTTTTTTTTTTTGTTTTTGTTTTGGAATTTGTTTCTGAAACGTTTTCAATGGTTGTTACAGTTGGAATGGGAGGATTCGCAGCGGATAGCGAATAGGAGATTGGAAAGGGAACAAGGAAGAAGAGATGCCACAGAGGTTTTATCTGAGGATTTATCAGAAGGAGAGAAAGGAGATGGTCTTGGAGATATTGTGCAACCGGAGACACCTCGTATACAGCTGCAACGCAATTTATCCAATGTCGAACTCTGGTCTGATGATAAGAAGGAGAATCGTCTTTACATTGTCCTCATTAGGTATATTCTTCTTCTCTGTTTGTTTCTCTCTGATTCTTATTCTATTTTGTTAGATCTACTACATATCAAGAGTGTGTTGATTTTATCAGTTTGCACGGCTTGGTTCGTGGGGAAACATGGAGCTTGGTAGTGATTCTGATACCGGTGGACAGGTACGTTGTGTTCTTCTATGTTTTCAATAAGATTGAATCCGGTGTCTCAGCTTGATTTCTTTGTGAATTGTCAGGTGAAATATGTTGTGGAGCTAGCTCGAGCGTTAGCGAGAATGCCTGGTGTGTACCGAGTTGATCTGTTTACGCGCCAGATATGCTCATCCGAAGTTGATTGGAGCTATGCAGAGCCCACGGAGATGCTAACCACTGCTTCTGCTGACGATTGTGATGGCGATGAAACCGGGGAAAGCAGTGGAGCTTATATCATTAGGATACCATTTGGTCCACGGGATAAGTACTTAAGAAAGGAGATTCTCTGGCCTTATATCCAGGAATTCGTTGATGGAGCTTTAGCTCACATTCTTAACATGTCCAAAGTTTTGGGAGAACAGATTGGGAAGGGTAAACCAGTGTGGCCATATGTGGTTCATGGGCATTACGCGGATGCAGGGGATACTGCTGCTCTACTTTCTGGTGCGTTGAACGTTCCTATGGTCTTGACGGGTCATTCCCTAGGAAGAAACAAGCTTGAGCAGCTTTTGAAACAAGGGAGGCAATCAAAGGAGGATATCAATTCCACTTATAAGATCAGGAGAAGGATCGAAGCTGAGGAGCTTTCGCTGGATGCTGCAGAGCTTGTTATAACAAGCACGAGGCAGGAGATTGATGAACAATGGGGACTTTATGATGGCTTCGATGTAAAACTCGAGAAAGTCTTGAGAGCTCGTGCTAGACGCGGTGTTAATTGCCACGGAAGGTTCATGCCAAGAATGGCTGTAAGTACACCCAGAACTAGCCAGCTTGGAAAAGTTATGATTATAGAGTAAGTTTGAGTGATTAGGTGAGCCCGTTGTGCAGGTTATTCCTCCGGGAATGGATTTCACAAACGTTGAGGTTCAAGAAGATACACCTGAGGGTGAAGGAGATTTGGCTTCCTTAGTAGGAGGAGGAACCGAAGGATCTTCTCCTAAAGCGGTTCCAACATTCTGGTCTGAAGTAAGTTGTCCTATGGAGCTTCATTATCTTCTTTAGAGGTTTGTTCTGCAGATTGTGTTTGATGTTTAGCTGCGTGAACTTTGCAGGTTATGAGATTTTTTACAAATCGTCACAAACCAATGATCTTGGCATTATCTAGACCAGACCCAAAGAAAAACATAACCACTCTTCTAAAAGCTTTTGGAGAATGTCGGCCTCTACGGGAGCTAGCTAATCTTGTAACTGTTACATGCTTTTTCGATTCTCTTAAGGTTTGAAACCAATAATTCTCTGTTTCTGAAGTTCTTTCCCTGTGCTTTGCAGACTTTGATAATGGGAAATCGAGATGATATAGATGAGTTGTCCTCTGGAAACGCTAGCGTTCTTACAACCGTCTTAAAACTCATTGACAAGTATGATCTTTACGGATCTGTCGCATATCCAAAGCATCATAAACAGTCTGACGTTCCTGATATATACCGACTTGCTGCACATACAAAGGGTGTTTTCATAAATCCAGCTTTGGTGGAACCTTTTGGCCTTACACTCATCGAGGTAATGTATGCATATGTGTTATATCATATATGTGTAGTGCTTATTAGCCAGTGCCCAATCCAGTTAAACCAAAATTGAAAAATGCAGGCTGCAGCTCATGGACTTCCTATGGTGGCAACCAAGAATGGAGGACCAGTCGATATACATAGGGTAAGCAAGGTGTCCTGAAACTGAAACATCATTTTAATTGGTAATACTTTTTTCTTTCTCATGGTATTTAAATTCAGGCATTGCATAACGGTTTGCTTGTGGATCCACACGATCAAGATGCAATAGCGAACGCGTTGCTGAAGCTGGTATCAGAGAAGAATTTATGGAATGAGTGCAGGATTAACGGCTGGAAGAACATTCACCTCTTCTCATGGCCTGAGCATTGCCGGACTTACCTGACACGTATAGCCGCATGCCGAATGAGACATCCGCAGTGGCAGACGGATGCAGATGAAATGGCTGCTCAAGACGATGAATTTTCACTCAACGACTCTCTGAAAGACGTTCAAGATATGTCTCTGAGACTCTCTGTGGATGGAGATAAACCATCGTTGAACGGGTCTCTTGAACCAAATTCTGCTGATCCTGTTAAACAAATCATGAGCCGGATGAGGAAACCTGAAATCAAGAGTAAGCCGGAATTACAGGGGAAGAAGCAAGTTGATAACTTGAATAGCAAGTATCCTGTTTTGAGGCGCCGGGAGCGGTTGGTGGTTCTAGCAATTGATTGCTATGACGACAAGGGAGAACCGGATGAGAAATCTATGGTTCCGATGATTCAGAACATCATCAAAGCGGTGCGATCGGATCCCCAAATGGCTAGAAACTCTGGTTTCGCTATTTCAACTTCGATGCCGCTTGAGGAATTAACTCGCTTTTTGAAGTCTGCAAAGATTCAGGTGAGCGAGTTCGACACATTAATATGCAGCAGCGGGAGCGAAGTGTATTACCCAGGTGGGGAAGAAGGAAAGCTTCTTCCGGATCCTGACTATTCCTCGCATATTGATTACCGATGGGGCATGGAAGGGCTTAAGAACACGGTGTGGAAACTGATGAACACTACAGCCGTTGGTGGTGAGGCTAGAAACAAAGGCTCTCCGAGTCTTATTGAGGAGGATCAGGCATCGAGCAATGCGCATTGCGTTGCGTATCAGATCAAAGATCGTTCCAAGGTAAAGTTGTTTACCGTTTTGCGGCTTTACCGGTAGATAACGCAGTATCTAATTAGGGTTTCATGCAGGTGATGAGAGTGGATGACTTGCGTCAAAAGTTACGACTTAGAGGCCTCCGTTGCCATCCGATGTATTGTCGGAGTTCGACGAGAATGCAGATCGTTCCTCTTCTTGCTTCTCGATCTCAAGCTCTCAGGTCCGTTGATTATAACCAAATTGATGATCTAATAATTGATGATCTCAAGCTCTCAGGTTATGTTTAATTTTGCTCGGGTGCGTTAATCTAATAATTGCGATTTGATTTATGGGGTGAAGGTACTTGTTCGTGCGGTGGAGGTTGAACGTGGCGAACATGTACGTAGTGGTTGGAGAACGCGGCGATACAGACTATGAGGAATTGATCTCCGGCACACACAAGACTGTGATCGTCAAGGGGCTCGTGACATTGGGCTCTGATGCTCTTCTCAGGTCAACAGACTTTCGAGACGACATCGTTCCATCGGAGAGTCCTTATATCGGTACTATCAAGGCTGATCCACCGGTTAAGGACATAACCGACATATTTAAGCAGCTCTCCAAAGCCAGCGCTTGATTCAATTGGCCGGTTCGACCATGTAGATTGATTTGTTATTTCTTTCTTTTTTCTTTTCTTATTTTTATTCTAAAGATACACTTTGTTAAATTTTGGTATTTTGGTTGATCATCAAATATGTGATGATTTACAGGTTTCTATAAAATAAAAGTTACAAACAGTGAAGTCAAGTCTATTTTTTTTTTTTTAGCAGGATTATGCAATTATCTAAACCCATAGACTGCAATGGTGGTTGACTGGTTCGGAAAAAAAAGAAATTAGAAGAATAAGTTTAATTTATAAAGATTTGTGAAATTTTAAAATTAAACTTTTACCATCCAAATTTTTGAAACATCGTAACCCTAAAAATTCTTTACCATAGTAATAAGTTTCTTCCATTAAACTCAATGAATTTATAAGATTTTATAAATATGAATCACTAAAATAATGGATTTTTTTAATAGATATGTTAGGAGGTGGTATTCATAAAAATAATCAACTGGTCGGTTTGATTGCGTGAACCGACGTCGGTCTGTCGCGACGGTGATTCGAAGAAGCTGTAATTAATTTACTTTTGTTTAAATTAACGAAAAATAAAATAAAAAATTTACATTTTGTCGGCATCCGTGAGAAAGACTCCAATTAAAGAGAGAGAGTTTAATGGATATAAAAAATTTATAAAATAAAATTTAACTAGTTTTATAATACAGTTATTTATTAAAAATCATTAACAATATAAAACTTACGAAATATGTGTTTTTTTTCAAACTATTATATTTAGTATATGATTTTATTGCAGTTTTCTCTAAAAAATATTTGAAAACAATTACATAAATTATATTATATTTTATAAAACAATGAATTTCAATCTTGATCCTAGTACTGGTTTTAATCTAATTAATATAGTAAAATGAATTTATAAGATTTTATAAATATGAATTAGTGAAATAATGGAATTTTTTATTTGTTTAATAGATATGTCGGTATTGTATTGTTCATAAAAATAATCAACCGGTCGGTTTGATTGCGAGAACCGACGTCGGTCTGTCGCGACGGTGATTCGAACTTCGAAGAAGCTGTAATTAATTACTTTAATTTTAATTAACGATAACTCAAAAATCTACATCTCACCGGATCCTGAGAAAGACTCCAATTAAAGAGAGAGAGAGAGAGTTTACACACAGACTAATTTACAAACAAGTTCTCATCATACCACTGGAGAAGATCTCTTCTTCTTCCTGATTTCAAACGCGATGCGAAGGTAGATAGATCGTACCAACATTTTTTTTGGTTGTTTCTCGGGCAA
>NC_025698.1:1940052-1944783 GCF_000633955.1 Camelina sativa | reverse complement strand
TTGAGGAGGATCAGGCATCGAGCAATGCGCATTGCGTTGCGTATCAGATCAAAGATCGTTCCAAGGTAAAGTTGTTTACCGTTTTGCGGCTTTACCGGTAGATAACGCAGTATCTAATTAGGGTTTCATGCAGGTGATGAGAGTGGATGACTTGCGTCAAAAGTTACGACTTAGAGGCCTCCGTTGCCATCCGATGTATTGTCGGAGTTCGACGAGAATGCAGATCGTTCCTCTTCTTGCTTCTCGATCTCAAGCTCTCAGGTCCGTTGATTATAACCAAATTGATGATCTAATAATTGATGATCTCAAGCTCTCAGGTTATGTTTAATTTTGCTCGGGTGCGTTAATCTAATAATTGCGATTTGATTTATGGGGTGAAGGTACTTGTTCGTGCGGTGGAGGTTGAACGTGGCGAACATGTACGTAGTGGTTGGAGAACGCGGCGATACAGACTATGAGGAATTGATCTCCGGCACACACAAGACTGTGATCGTCAAGGGGCTCGTGACATTGGGCTCTGATGCTCTTCTCAGGTCAACAGACTTTCGAGACGACATCGTTCCATCGGAGAGTCCTTATATCGGTACTATCAAGGCTGATCCACCGGTTAAGGACATAACCGACATATTTAAGCAGCTCTCCAAAGCCAGCGCTTGATTCAATTGGCCGGTTCGACCATGTAGATTGATTTGTTATTTCTTTCTTTTTTCTTTTCTTATTTTTATTCTAAAGATACACTTTGTTAAATTTTGGTATTTTGGTTGATCATCAAATATGTGATGATTTACAGGTTTCTATAAAATAAAAGTTACAAACAGTGAAGTCAAGTCTATTTTTTTTTTTTTAGCAGGATTATGCAATTATCTAAACCCATAGACTGCAATGGTGGTTGACTGGTTCGGAAAAAAAAGAAATTAGAAGAATAAGTTTAATTTATAAAGATTTGTGAAATTTTAAAATTAAACTTTTACCATCCAAATTTTTGAAACATCGTAACCCTAAAAATTCTTTACCATAGTAATAAGTTTCTTCCATTAAACTCAATGAATTTATAAGATTTTATAAATATGAATCACTAAAATAATGGATTTTTTTAATAGATATGTTAGGAGGTGGTATTCATAAAAATAATCAACTGGTCGGTTTGATTGCGTGAACCGACGTCGGTCTGTCGCGACGGTGATTCGAAGAAGCTGTAATTAATTTACTTTTGTTTAAATTAACGAAAAATAAAATAAAAAATTTACATTTTGTCGGCATCCGTGAGAAAGACTCCAATTAAAGAGAGAGAGTTTAATGGATATAAAAAATTTATAAAATAAAATTTAACTAGTTTTATAATACAGTTATTTATTAAAAATCATTAACAATATAAAACTTACGAAATATGTGTTTTTTTTCAAACTATTATATTTAGTATATGATTTTATTGCAGTTTTCTCTAAAAAATATTTGAAAACAATTACATAAATTATATTATATTTTATAAAACAATGAATTTCAATCTTGATCCTAGTACTGGTTTTAATCTAATTAATATAGTAAAATGAATTTATAAGATTTTATAAATATGAATTAGTGAAATAATGGAATTTTTTATTTGTTTAATAGATATGTCGGTATTGTATTGTTCATAAAAATAATCAACCGGTCGGTTTGATTGCGAGAACCGACGTCGGTCTGTCGCGACGGTGATTCGAACTTCGAAGAAGCTGTAATTAATTACTTTAATTTTAATTAACGATAACTCAAAAATCTACATCTCACCGGATCCTGAGAAAGACTCCAATTAAAGAGAGAGAGAGAGAGTTTACACACAGACTAATTTACAAACAAGTTCTCATCATACCACTGGAGAAGATCTCTTCTTCTTCCTGATTTCAAACGCGATGCGAAGGTAGATAGATCGTACCAACATTTTTTTTGGTTGTTTCTCGGGCAAAATCTGGTGTCTGGGATTTGCAATTTTCGTTTCAGTAGATATGAATCCGTTGGATCGGTGTTGATTTTCGAGTGATGTTGCAGGTTAGGGCACCACAGGCTCCATGGCAAGACGGGAGGAGTTGGAACAAAGGGGATGGTTGCGAAACTGTCTATCGGAGTCATTGTTCTACTGATCTGTACGCTCTCGCTGCTTTTCTCGGCTAACATCGGTAGCAGTCCCCAGCCGACCCGTCCATCTAAGGTTAGTTCACTTTTCGCATGTTTTCGGAGTAGTCACTTCTAGCTGAAGATCAGGTCTTCTGTTTTGATTGGCCATGAATTTTGCGACTAGAGTGAACTGAAAGTTGTAGTATCCGTTTTGAGTTTCCCGAGCCTGGAACCAAAGATCTGAAGTTAGTCTCGTGTTCTATAGATGATAATCTGAGTGATTCTTTGTTGATCTAAAGACTTTGATGGATTCTATATGTTGTTTTTGAGAAGATAAAGGTGGAAGAGCTCTGGGAGAGTGCTGCATCTGGTGGTTGGAGACCCTCTTCTGCGCCACGATCTGACTGGCCTCGTATGTTCATCTCGTGTGTGTTTTGCGCAGTAAAGATTTAACTCGTTGCTAATCTAAAAAGTCTTAGGGCATTCCTCCAAGCTTGAAATGATGATACGTATCTTCTGATTTTTGTTTTGCAGCTCCTACCAAGGAAACTAATGGTTATCTCCGTGTTCGATGTAATGGTGGTTTGAATCAGCAACGTAGTGCGGTAGGTGTTTTGTTCCATTGCACTTTTCTTCTGTCCTTTTACACTCCAAGAGTCCTGGCTGGGTCACTTCACGATAGGTGTCTTTAGATCTAGTGGAGTTGAGCTAGCTTAAACCCTCCAATACGAATCTGGTTGTTATATCTTTAATTTGACAAATTTTGACTTCTGGATATTGCAGATATGTAATGCGGTACTTGCTGCCCGGATCATGAATGCTACGCTTGTGTTGCCTGAATTAGATGCAAACTCGTTTTGGCATGATGACAGGTATGTTGATTCCTTCACATCTCTTGCAAAGAGAAATTAGATTCCCCTTATTACATTGGATTAATTTTAGAAAGTAAGATATTTTTTTTTGGTAAAATACAGAGTTGAGTATTACTTAGTTACAAGTATAAAAGTAATGCAATTTGTATACCTTTCTAAAGACAAGTTTTGAGCGGATTTCTTCGCCTAATATTAAGGATATGTGTAAATGTGCTCATGAGAGCAAATGCCATAACATGAATTGTTTAAGTATGTCTCCATCGTCTAATATATGATTGTTTTATTCCCAGTGGTTTTCAAGGTATCTATGACGTTGAACATTTTATTGAGACACTGAAGTATGACGTTAAGATTGTGGGAAAGATCCCCGATGCTCACAAAAATGGGAAAACCAAGAAGATAAAAGCTTTTCAGGTACAAGCATAAAGAGATGTCTGGTTTTTACATAAGCTTGAATTCTGAAAGCATAGGTTAAATTTCTGTGATCTTTGTTATTTTTCTGTATCAGATTCGTCCTCCTCGAGATGCTCCTATTGACTGGTACCTGACGACTGCTTTAAAGGCAATGAAGGAACATAGTGCTATCTATCTTACCCCTTTTTCACATCGTTTAGCGGAGGAAATTGACAATCCTGAATATCAGCGGTTAAGGTGCAGAGTGAACTACCATGCTTTGAGATTCAAGCCACACATCATGAAGTTAAGCGAATCTATTGTTGACAAACTCCGGTCACAGGGGCACTTCATGTCGATCCATCTTCGTTTTGAAATGGATATGTTGGCATTTGCAGGGTATGTCTTTTGCAACTATCTTTCCAACCATCTCCTGTAGTTTCATTTCTAGACTCTGGTTCTTTTTAAATTGTCTTGCAAAGAAATTATTTGCCTCTGTATCATCTGACAAACATCAGCACACATGTGAACAATGATTAATTGTCTATTTTCCGCAGGTGCTTTGACATATTTAACCCAGAGGAACAGAAAATACTTAGGAAGTATCGTAAAGAAAATTTTGCAGAGAAAAGGCTTATTTATAACGAAAGACGGGCTATCGGGAAGTGTCCACTGACCCCTGAGGAGGTATTTCCTTTACTTCTTTTAAGCATCATTTTCATGTTGAGCATATCCACAAGACAGAAAACATAATTGCAGCTACTGTGGCACTGTTGTAGGCTTTAGAAATGCAATATGACATTTTGAGTGATCCTTGTGGTGCAGGTAGGTCTTATATTAAGAGCAATGAGATTCGACAACTCCACAAGGATATACCTAGCAGCCGGTGAACTTTTTGGCGGGGAACGGTTCATGAAACCGTTTCGAACCTTATTCCCTCGGCTCGACAACCACAGCTCGGTGGACCCCTCTGAGGAGCTGTCAGCAAACTCACAGGGATTAATAGGGTCAGCTGTGGATTACATGGTTTGTCTCCTCTCCGATATTTTTATGCCAACATATGATGGACCGAGCAATTTCGCCAACAATCTCTTAGGTCATCGCCTTTACTACGGTTTCCGTACCACAATCAGACCGGATAGGAAAGCTTTGGCTCCAATTTTCATAGATAGAGAAAAGGGAAAAATTGCTGGATTCGAAGAAGCAGTGAGACGAGTAATGCTGAAAACAAACTTTGGAGGGCCTCACAGACGTGTATCTCCTGAATCGTTTTATACAAATTCATGGCCTGAATGTTTCTGTCAGATGAATCCGAAGAAGTCTAGTGATAAATGCCCGCCGGATAATGTTATAGAGATTCTTGACAGCCGATTAG
>NC_025698.1:1920793-1939304 GCF_000633955.1 Camelina sativa | reverse complement strand
TTTGGCTCCAATTTTCATAGATAGAGAAAAGGGAAAAATTGCTGGATTCGAAGAAGCAGTGAGACGAGTAATGCTGAAAACAAACTTTGGAGGGCCTCACAGACGTGTATCTCCTGAATCGTTTTATACAAATTCATGGCCTGAATGTTTCTGTCAGATGAATCCGAAGAAGTCTAGTGATAAATGCCCGCCGGATAATGTTATAGAGATTCTTGACAGCCGATTAGAGAGCGTCAGAGATCCAGATTCAACTCCTCAGACGAATTCCACAGCCACTGGATTAAAACGGTGAGGATCTTAGCCTTTGAAACACTTTTTACCAAAACTTGTTTCAAACAAAAAAAGAGCAGAAGAAGAAGAGAGAGAGATTTCTCGACATTGTTCATACAACAATTCAGGTAGCTCAACATCTGTGTCAAACATTTTTCTTTATGAAGCATATAGATTTGAATCTTCTTCCAAAATTTGTAACAAAATCTAAGAGAACTGATGAAATTCCGCTATAGTTATTTTTTCTAGTGTCACAAACAAAGCTAGAAGAAAATAAAATAACGAGAAAGCCTCCATAGATCAAAGTTTTTAATCAGTTATTTGCCATGTTTAACCAAAACCCATTACATTACAATCAAAAAGAGTGATTGAAAGCCAGAAACACAGCAAAACGCAAAAAGCAAATAACTACGTTTTGGAGCTATATTCAACTGGCGAGACAAAGCTGGGGAATGTAATATTCGATTAAACTTATTAAATCATATAAGAGAAGAAATAAGTAATCAGAGTTCTAAACCCTTTTAAAGGGAATTGAAAAAGCTCTCATTTTCTGCAAAATTCAGACATCCATGAGCTGATGATGATGAATCTTTTGCTTGCTACTTGGTGTTGTGTGTTGGGACACTAAGATAGAACTTAGTGTTCTTGAAGTCATCAAGTAAGGGGTTATATCCGTCCTTTGTTCTCGTCTTTGAAGGTAAACCGAACTCATCCATGAATGCTGATGTATCGAGCTACAACCAAAAAGAGAAGACTGTTACTGAAAAGTTGCAGAAATATCCTCTCTTGTTGTAATGTCTAAAGAGAATCTTGTATTACAGTGAGAGTTCTCCTTTTCCTTCCTTTTTTGGATGGTGTTCCATCCTTTTCCGTCTTCCTCCAACCAGAACAATAATGGTCCATTCGTTCCAATAGCCAGAAATCGGTTGGAAAAAATATATCAGCATCACCCTGCAAGCAAGACCATCCAACATACATATGAATTAAGACAACTATATAAGTAGACAAAGTAGGAGAATTTCAGATATCTCACCTTTGCGTCTAGATAACTACTGTAATCTGAGCTACACCCATCTTTCTGCAAATACAAACATTGTTAAAGATATCATAATCACATTTCAAGGATGTATTCTTCGGGTGAAACTGTTCTCTAGTTTGCTTAAGACAAACTTGATATTAACTAATCTTAATATCCAAACCAAGTTCTTGTTGATTTAAATAATGAGGTACAGCATAAACTTTGGCCATATCTCTATGGCACATACTAGAAAAGGTGTCAGTGCATAGTTAGAAGAAAAATAGAACGGACCTTTGTTGAAACCAGTGGGGCTCTTTCACCAGGAACTTTCACATCGGGCAAGAAGCTAAAGTCCGAAGCAATTAGGGACATCTTTGGCAACTTTGTATGCAAAACCTCTAGCAGTTTCTGGAATTTCAAAAATTAGAACAGAGCAACACAACATCTGTTTTAATATGTGAACACCATTTTTTTCTTACCAAACAACCTGTCGGAAGCCAACTACGTCTAGGTTTGGGGAATAGTTTAGACCAGATTTCCTTTCGTTTTGAAACCGGATCATCTTCATATTCAACAATTTCAATGCAGCGCTTGATCAGTGGATCTTCTAAAGGCTTGTATAGCTCAGAGAGTGCTTCGCTACAGTTTATAAGAGATCGTGATCACTAAAAGTAGAAATAAATTTTCATTTGAACCAAACATGTATTCGTAGTACCTCTCTGGTTTATTCTCAACCAAGACTTCCATCCATGGGGAAATTTGACTTTTGGAATAGACAAGATCATGTGGGAGATTATCTAGCACCTGCAATTGTATAAGTTAGACGTATGATTTCTCTTTAATACAAAATACCTACCTATCAAACGAAACCACAGCTACATAATTACATACCTCAAGCATTATCACCCAGCACGGTTGTTGCTCCACATTCTCTGTTTAAAAATTTACTCTATAAGCACAGATAGATAACTTCATAGTCACTAAACTGAAACTTGTTCGAATAATATGTAGTTGGCTAAATTATGTCGTGATTAATAAGTAGTCTCAAGAAAAATTGGGTATTATTGCTAATTCCAACTCAAGGACAATCTAGTAGCATAACCTCATTTGACTAACGATTTCTCTGACTAGCTTAATCTTCCAAGAATGTTACACTGCAAAATTTGGCAAACAATTCACTAATTTAACATTTGAAACAAAGTACCTAATTCTAGCATAGCTCAGAAGAAAAGAAAAACAATTCCAACATAGCCACAGGAAACAAAAAACCAGAATCTGACTTGTGCTGAACAAAAAGACCTTACTCCATCCAGATAGATCAGATGCATCACGGCACTCAACTCGGAACTTTGATAGATGACTTCCAACTTGTGCAACAGTTTCCTTTTGAATCTTAGCCAGTGAAGGACTGATTTCTACAGAACTGATACACGTTAAAAATAGCATGCAGTTAATATTGTAGCATGTTTCATAACAGTTTACTATGTTGAAGTTCCAGCCAAAAATGATTTTGTACCATTCATGCTAGCTTAAAATGAGAAGAAAGGAAAACTGAGCATACGTACATGTAGCTCATGTTATTGTAGATTCTCTCCGGAGCATTCAACATTATATAGTCCAATACACCCTTAGCACACGTGCCGGATCCACCACCAATTTCATAGATCTAAGCAAACAGTTCAAGTGGGATTGATTAAAAGAAGAATCAGTGTATATGTATACTTCAACTCACAAAGTGGGATGAAAATCTAAACAAAAATTTAATGGCATTCCTTTCTGTCCACCCTTCAACTTTGAGTTCAAACGATTCTAAGTTATAACAGTTTTAAAGGTTAACCATGGTTTCTCTATTTCAAAGTTTCAAAGCATGAACAACTGAACAGGTTAAAGGACTGGGCTATATATCAAAGCCTGAACAACTGAAATTAAACAAAATACCTTTAATGGAACTGAGAGATTTGTGGTACGCAGTATAGCTTCTGCAATCCCATGAGCATACCAAGGCTACAAAAGATATTTGACATCATAAAGTAGGATACTTACAACAAGTGAAAGCTTTTCTAAGAAAACAACAAAGAACCACTCCACGGCATTTCACCTTGAAAAACTCCACGGGAGTAAACCAAGAAATGTCACTCTGCTTGTATACTTTTTCCAAGAGTTTCATATACGCTTTCCTCCCTATGACAGCGAAAATAATCGACTTACTAACATCCCAAGACATATGAATTTTCTGCTAATAGGATAATACAGCCTGAAGAAACAACACTACCCCAATAAAAGACTAAATGCATTTCCTTGTAGCTAACACTTAAGCAAGTGAAGTGAAGTAAAACTTGAACTTTTTTAGCCTACTACCTTCAAGCTGGTTGAACTTAATGCTTCTCTCCAAAACCCCAACAGATTTTGATAGTTGAGAGAAGTAGCCGTGTTTTGGATCATATAATGCTGTGTGTATGAAATCTCGTACCTGTTTCAGTTTACCCAAACATTATATGAAATCTGAGTAAACATAAAGAATCGGATCTGGAATAAACTCTAGGTCCTCTAAACACACACAAAACGGAGACATAAACTCTTAAGAAGGACTCAAAAGAGACAACTCATAGCAAAACAAGTTCTTTGAATTTCGAAAAGTTATGTCTTTTGGATTTGCTTATCATGTACAAATTTCGAGATGTCAACAATAAAGTTGATCAATTTGTCACTGATTCCAGTTAACAAGACCGCCCATTATTCATACTAGTAGGTAGAGCTGAATCAGCAAAAAGTAAGAACAAACTCACGAGTACTGGTTCATCGCCTATGAGCTTCTGAGTAGAGAAGAAAGCTCGACGCGACACAAGGCATGGCAGCTCGAATTGATCGACATTTGCAACAACTCTTCTACTGAAAAACAGCGGTTGAAGCTTCCGTGAAGGGATAACTCGAAAGAGAGCCATGGACTCGCCCTCTCTCTCTATCTCTCTCTCCGTCGCGTTCTCTACGAGATGCAGGAGGATCTCACCGGTTCAGGTGGTTTCACAGAGGTTTAGGGTTTAGTTCCGGTTTAGTTTGAACCGTTCTTAATTCAAAATCCCTGGTTGTCTTCTTCAAATTACGTAAACCAGTTAAAAAACAATATATATTAAATAGAAAGGTTTTACTTAAAAATGTTGTTTGTGAAAATACTGTAACTATAAAAGTTAGTTTTAATTTATATATGATAATATCTTCTTAAAATTCTGTAAGCAGTGAAACATTAATTAAAAAATTTCAAAAAAAAATATACTTAAAAATATTATTTGTAAAAACACCTACAAAAAAATTAACAAAAACAAAAAAAAAAAGCAAGTTCGTCTAACGTTCGCATTTGGCTCCACTTGGCTAATGGTTGACCTCAGCTTCAGGTGAAATCCAACTTTTTTTTATTTGAATGATCAACTATTATGCATGGTGTTCAAAAATAGTTACCTATTTGAGAATCCCATCAACATGTGGTTCACCTTTGTTTGCTTTACGTACTTGAATGTAAATTTCTTCTTATATTTCAAGAACTAAAATTCCGGAATCAGATTTTTCTCTTCGTTTTCTTTTTTAGAAATTGGTCTATCAAAGTTGGAACAGACGATTTATGTTTCTTGATTTTTGTTTCCATTGAATTTTGCGAGTTTTGATGATGAACAGGTTTGACTCAAAAAGCTATAGAGGAAGGAGCTAATCTAATTTATCAGAAATGCCGTGTTTATATACGCAAGATTGGAATTTCACTGGTCTCGTAGGAGCCTTTCTGAATCTCTCCGTGGCTTATCTGCTTCTATGTACATCTCTTTGTATACATCTCTTGTTGAGATTCCTAGGGTTTCTAGGTTTACCTCTTCCAAGATTTCACAACGGACGTTTCTGCGATGCAAACATTATGAGGAAATGCCTGGTGGATTGTGCCTCAGAGAAAATCTCAGCCGTAGACCGATCTATCAAAAGCAAGATCCCTTTTGGTTCGATCACTAGCGACGATGATTCGAACAAGTTTGTCGAGTTGAAGCTGGTGAGAAAGAACAGTGGTGATGTAAGTAACGCTAGAGTTAAAGCTGAAACAGAGGATTCGTCAAGAGAAGAACAAAACGTGATGAACAACAACAAGGAACTTGGTAGGTTTGATCTGATGACCGTTCAGGGTTTGAAAGGCAAGCGTTTTGTTACTCGAAAATCAAGAAACAGTCTTAAAAACCATAGGAGAGGTCGTGTGAATTGTGCAAGTCTTTCATCGATTTCTTCACCAGAAGCTTTTGATGATCCCACCGTAAAATCCCATTTGACGACGAATCCTTATAATGTCTTTCTCACAGCTAAAGATGAGAGATGTTCCAGTGATGACCGCAAAGGTTTTATCTCTCACTGGCCAAAATTGGAAAAAACTGAGTCATTTAATGAACAGGTAAACTCCAATATTTCATCAGCAGAACAATCTTTTTTCAGAAACGCAGAGGAAAACTCTGTTAGGGTTTTGGAAGAATCATTGAAAGAAGAGCGAGCAGCTCGAGCAGCTGTTTGTGTTGAGCTCGACAAAGAGAGAAGCGCTGCAGCATCAGCAGCGGATGAAGCGATGGCGATGATACATAGGCTGCAAGACGAGAAGGCAGCTGTAGAAATGGAAGCGAGGCAGTTCCAGAGAATGGTTGAAGAGAAATCGACTTTTGATGCTGAAGAGATGGTCATACTCAAAGACATTTTGATACGGCGTGAGAGGGAAAAACATTTCTTGGAGAAAGAAGTTGAAGCTTATAGACATCTACTCGTGGAGACAGAGGACGCATTAGAATGTTCTTTAAATACAAGAGATAATAATCTTACAACTGCAAAGACGGTGAAACAGGAACATAGACAACATCAAGACTCTCAAGAGAGAAGAGCTTTGCTCGTTCAAGAACTCGATGGAACGGTTATTGATATGCCTTATAGAGAAGAAGCTGAAAACAGAGATAAAAACAGAGATCTGTATAAATCAGATTCAGAAGTCGCCTACTCACGTGTGCGTGATGTTTATATGGTGAAGGACGAAACAGAGAACATTAGTAATAAGAAGAAGAATCTTGAAGACTCCTCTGTTAGCAAACCTAAAGAATCATCGGAGGAAAACAGTACTATGATTGTCTCGGGTATTGCTAGAAAGCTTCCTCCATTATGTCGTCCACGCAAGAAATCGCTGAGCTCTTCGGGTTCAAGGAGAAAATCAATGTCTGCGGTTGATTACGAGAGGTTAAAGATTGAGAATGAAGTGGAATTGTTGAGAGAAAGATTAAAGGCTGTTCAAGAGGAAAGAGCGGAGCTTACGAGACGAGCATCTTTGCCTTCTTTATCATCAAAGGTTTGAACGAAGTTTTCCAAAACCCTTGTGTGGAAATAAAGTTGTACTGTGAGTTTTTAATTATTTGTCGTGTCTTTTTAGGTTAGGGTTACGTCAGAGAAGCGAGGTAATTGGAGAAGATCTTCGATGGATCTTCACTCTTCTTGAAACTTTTAAACTCTATGTTATGTACGTAGAAGAAACTTCGATAGGATACAAGATAGGTTATCAGTTACGGGTTTACCGTTAACAGAATTGGAGCCATCTGAATCGAGAAAAGCTTGGATCGCAAGTCAACCCTTTGGGAATGAATTAATTTTATGCTTTTAGAAACTTTTTTGCGGTTTTTGTGTATAGAAAATACAAACGTGTACATATGCGCTTGCTTTGTTTTAGTTCTCAATTATTTGATTGTATCGTTAACAATTTGGAGAATACTTACATACATGATACATCTCTTCTAATCAAGTTTAAGCTACTACGTTGAAAAATGCAACTGATAGAACAACATCCAAATAAAACAATTGAAAAATATATTTGTGATATCTTGTTGATGAAATATAGTTTAGAATCGGTGTTAATTAGTCTTAGTGTGTAAACACTCGCCTAACTATATTTTCACCTCTTTTTAGAAAATGAAGCTTTTCTATTGACTGCAAAAAAATATAACAATAACTGTTATTCTAGTATATCCAACGGATTGAGTTTTATTTTGAATGTATGTAAGATCAGGGATGCTAATTTAATGATTGTTGAGATAGTGAATCATTTAGGCTTTGAATCATTCATCATATAAGAATATAACATAAGATACAAATTCAAAAGATGTGGAGAAAATAATAAAATCTTAATTTTTTCTCTGTTGATTATCTTTACTTTTCAAAATGTAAATCAATACTACATATTAGTTAAGAAATTTTTTTCTTTTCTTTTTTGTAAAGAAAGAATGGTAATGCCAGCAGGATTAACATACGGGTAATTTGCAGTCATCATTATTGATATGGCATATAATCTATATTTAATATTTTATGGTTGAATTTGTTGAACAATATAACGAATTGTGCCTAGTCAAATTTTGAATGTCTAAGATAAGTATTTGTGATATTCTACACAAATTGATATCTCAATATCTTAAATTTTCTGTTTTTGAAATTATACGGTTATACACGTACACTTGGTACAAGATATTCAACGTATATAATTATTTATTTCCATATTTTGAAAATTTAAAATCACATGAACGTGTAATTAATACATCTTTTCACATTTTCAGTATACAGTGAATAATAATTTATAAAAATATTATGTGAATTTTCTTAATTGTTTTAAACTTATTTGATAAGTCTGTTTATTCAATTTATAGTCTTTAATATACAATAATTTAAGAAATTCTGAAATGGTATATATTATATATATAAAAAAATGTGTAAGTTTCCTTAGCTGTTTAATTTATTAACTTATTAGATAAAATAAAACCGTTAATTGAATTAATAGTTTTAAAAATTTCCGGTCCACTCGTAAATAACTGATAGAAAAGATTAAATAAATAATAAAAGTATTGTATAAAAATAGAAACAAATTTGGTTTGAATAAACTCATTAAAACTATATTTATCAAAAAAGAAATGTATTAAAATACAAAAAAAAAATTTGGATAATTTTGTGGTCAATCTTCAAGATCTAAAATTTGCATTAAAATAGAAAATTGTTTTCCCCCTTCAAATTTTGATATAATATATCTAATCTTCCTTATATCGTGCATTATTTCTCATATATAGAGCTCAATTCTCTCTCACCCTTTGGTAAATATATAAAAATTTTGACCTATTTTACAGCCACCCCATCTGTTATTTATATCTTTCATCTGGGTTCCTTATGTTTTTCACCTACACACAAATCATTCATACATACACACACATCAATCAACGTACGCGTCTCTTTTTCATTATATTTCCGCTATATGCACTCTCATTTCACCATTAAAGAGAAACCAAAGCTTTCATTTTTATGAACATTCAAGGGTAAAATGGTTAGCAAAGGTGATAACTTTTAAATCTTTCTCTATGAGTCTCTTCTCTATTAGTATTATTATATCATATCTCTTTTCTTTCTTTTTTTTTTTTTTTTTTTTTTTTTTTTTTTTTTTTTTTTTTTTNTTTTGCTGCCTCGCGGGAAACCCCAAAAAAATGGTTTCTTTCTTTGATGTTAATTCGTTTTCCTCTGTTGCTATCTATCGAACAAATCTAATTCGTAGTTTCTTTGGTCATATATTCAATTGATGGCTTCTTGGAAGGTTTGGGGCATTAAATTATCAGTAGAGATGCCTGCAATGTATTTGTTAATATGCCTGTTCCGGAGGGTTTTCTTGGTTTTTGTTCCTCCTACAAATCTCAGGAAAAAATACGTTGCCGGCGCATAAAAAATTCCCCTTTTTTTTTTCTTTCTTGTCAGAGAGAGAGAGAGAGAGATAGAGATTGGGTGAAAGAGATGTGTCTTTGCTTTGATTCCTTAAAGAGTGGTTTGCTTCTGTAGCACAAGTCCTTTTACATTTAATGGCAATCTGTCGTATTCAGTTTTTGTTCTGCATAGAAGAAACAGAAGGAGTAGAAGAATTTATGAAAGGGCTTTACAGCTTTTTCTTTTCTTTTCTCTAAGCTACCCTTTCTTGGACTTTGCAATCTCTTTACTAGTCTAGATATCAAGTTTGTTTTTTTATCATTTGCATGCATCTTTGTGGATAATATTGTAAATTTGAACTCCTGTCATGTGTATCTTTGAGTTTCTGTTTTATGGAAGACGGTTAATTACAACACACAGATGTGCAGAGACTTAAAGTCTCTGCCTTTTGTTTCATTAATAAGCCGGAATAAATGCTGAAGAAGGTTTAGTGGTTGTTAAAGAGAGTAAATGATCTTAAAGTGCTTACCTTTTCTTTTTTCTTTTTGTCTTTTTGGTTGTGGTAGGAATGGCATCAAGCTCTTGTCTTAAGCAAGGGTCAGTGCCAATGAACAATGTTTGTGTTACCCCTGAAGCAACGTATGAGGCTGTGGTTGCAGACCCTAGGCTTTTCATGTCTTCCTTGGAAAGGCTGCACTCTCTCTTGGGTACTAAATTCATGTAAGCTTCTTTTCTCCCATATCATTTCTTACTCAATTATTAGATTTAAGTTCAGAGGTTATCTGTTGGCTGGCTCTGATAGAAATTTGTGTTTAGAAAGTCTCCATCTTTGAGGTTTAAGCTCTTGGGTTGATGATGATTCATGCTTTGTGTTTTCACCTTGAACTATAAAAGTTTCATGTTCTACCACTTACCATTGCATCATGAGTCTCTTTTATGTACATGTGTGTATTTAGTCTAATTTACAGTAGCGTATTATTCTTTTGTGTTTCACGCAATGTTCCTTTTGCTTCTTGGGTAGTGTATTGTATCTTGTACATGAGATTGTTTGATGCTTGGATATGGGTGCAATGCTTCATATATAGCTTATAGCTATAACCATTCTACATATTGCATTTGTGATTGTAGGGTTCCGATCATAGGAGGGAGAGATTTGGACTTGCACAAGCTTTTTGTTGAGGTAACCTCTCGTGGTGGAATCAATAAGGTATGTCCTCTCAATGATAATATTGATTCCATGCTATGTGCATTATCTGTTTTCTAAGTCTCATAAATTTGCTATTGTTTGAAATCTATAGTGACCTTTTGTTCTTGGATCATTTTCCTTCTTTGAACTGTAGATACTTAATGAAAGGAGGTGGAAAGAAGTAACTGCTACTTTTGTCTTTCCTCCAACAGCAACAAACGCATCCTATGTCCTGCGCAAATACTACTTCTCGCTGCTTAACAATTATGAGCAAATCTATTACTTCAGAACTAATGGCCAGGTTCCTCCAGGTTTGTTGCACATTAAAACCTTTTTACTATTTCACCAGAACTTCAGATATCTTTCAGTTTGTTCTCTGTTTTGTAATACACATATCTTCTCTAGACTCTATGCAGACCCCATCTGCTAGACCAGGACTTATGCAGGGAGCCATTAGACCTGCACATGAACTCCCAGGTCTAAACTTTACCCCACAGCCGAGGATCAATCCTGGAGAATTCTTCGGAGGTCTCAACTTTTTCTCTTTCTAGAAAATGTTCCAACTGAGATACTGTGACTTAAATCTGAGTAAAACCCTTAGAATCTTTGTGTTGTTATTGTTTTAGGACCTGTTGCTGGATCAGATGTGGTTGGAGTGATCGATGGAAAATTTGAAAATGGTTACCTTGTAACTGTAACAATGGGATCAGAGCAGCTTAAAGGAGTTCTGTATCAGCTAATTCCTCAGAACACAGGTGCTCATCAAACTCCGCAACAGAGCCATGGTGTACTCCCCAACACTTGGAACAGTTCTGCCAATCCTCTGGGTGTTACCGGAGGAGTAGCAAAACGCCGTAGGAGAAGAAAGATATCAGAGATTAAAAGACGTGATCCTGCTCATCCAAAACCCAACAGAAGTGGGTATAACTTCTTTTTCGCCGAGCAGCACGCGAGGCTGAAACCACTTCATCCCGGTAAGGATAGGGATATCAGCAGGATGATTGGTGAACTATGGAACAAGCTGCATGAAGATGAGAAATCGGTATTTACTTCAATATTTTGTGTTGTTATCAAAGTCTTTGTTAGGTTTGTTGTCTCATGATCTGTTTGATTTTCTCTTATTTTTAGATTTACCAAGGGAAGGCAATGGAGGACAAAGAGAGATACCGAAGTGAAATGGAAGTTTACAATGAGAAGCAAAAGACTGAACAGCCCATAAGCAACGCTATTCCGCTGCAACAGAGACCTCCAGAGCAAAACGTAGACTTAGCTGAAGCTGATCTTCCAATAGACGAAGCCGAAGAAGATGATGAAGAAGGTGACTCAAGCGGTTTCTCAGGTGAAAGCGAGCCACATGATTATGATCAGAGCGGAGATACTGATCCTGAATTGGAAGAGTCATCAATGAACCCCTCAGTTCTAAACCCAAACCCTAACCCGTCCGAGATGGTTGTTGCACCTAACGAGAAAAGTGGCGATGTTGTGATGGAAACATCTCCAATGAAGAAAGCCGATGAGCCTACCGTGCCGGTGACAGCTGAGCAGAACTGAAGATAGGGATTCAGATACCTTACTTGTGGCAGAAGACAATGTCTTTTGGTCTTAGTACTATGGTTTTTTTTCTTTTCTTTTTCTTTATATTTTTCTACAGAAACTACGCAAGGGTTTATGAGAAAACATTTTCCTGGTCTTTTGAAATTTGCTTTGAAGGATTTTTTTTGTTTTGTTTAAAGAGTTTATTTTGCATCAAAGAGTTACAGTAAAACCTCTATAAATTAATAATGTTGGGACTAAGACATTTTATTAATTTATAGTGATATTAATTTATAATTATTATTTTATAGTATAAATTAATAATTATTAATTTATAGATATATTTTTAATTGTTTATTTTTTAAAAAATTATGAATTGGAACAACTATAGCAAAATAAGATTAAACTTTCGGATGTTATAAATTTTATGGTTTAGGAATTGAACTTGTAATATTTAGAAAGCACTATTTACAATAAATTACAAATATTATAGACAAATTGACTTATACACATGAGACACATAAATTCAAATCTATGAATAATAATATCAATTCTCCTATTTTAATAATCTGTCAAATTATCAAATTGTAAATGATGCATATCTAAAAATTAAAACTTTAAATTTAATTATTTGTATGACATGTTATAAAATATTTTAGAGATATCATTATAGGTTGAAAATACAACATTACAATTGTTCTATAGAATTGAGCTTTAGGAGAAACATACTCTATTATATCAGTATATATATATATATATATAAATTTACATAATTATTAATTTATGATATTATTGGGACCATATTTTATAAGGAGATTTCGAAAAAATTATTATCTTATTATCTTATCGAATATTGTTAATTTTTACATTGGCCCGATTTGGGACCAGCAAAATTTATTAATTTATAGTGTTTATTAATTTATAGAGTATTAATTTATAAAGGTTTTACTGTATATTATTCATTAGTATAGATTAAAAATCTGAAGGGGCCGAACAAAATTGGGCTTGAAAAGCAAATGGGCCGAATGAAGTAAACCCAGTAATATGATTTTGAATGGGGAGGAGGGAGATAGACTTTAATCAAGACTCTGATTGATTTGGTTTGTTTTATACTGTATAAAAACGAACCCTAAGGTTTTCCGAAGTTGGTCCGTCGCCGTCTGAAAAAAACTCAAGCAGCTCTTTCAGCTTTTCCAATTAAAGGGAACAAAGCTTTGTTTTTTGCCGCAGTCGAAAGCATCTCTTTGCAAGTCTGTAAGCTGAAGATGAGGGGCTCCAACAACGGCGGCACAATGGGCGGACGAGCGGCCGGAACCGGCGGAGGTGGACCGTCGGCTCCAGTTGACAAAGAAGTTGACTACGCTCAGTACTTTTGCACTTACTCCTTCCTCTACCACCAGAAAGATATGCTCTCCGACCGTGTCCGTATGGATGCTTACTTCAATGCTGTTTTCCAGAACAAACATCACTTTGAGGGCAAGGTATAATAATAAAGTTCATATCTTTCTTTTGAGCTGTGTTAGATATACTTGGCCAGTTTTGATATGTCTGTATTCGGTGATTTTGGTCTTACGAATATGTATTGCTAAGTTATATAACCCATTGGTCTCTGTTTATCTTGTTGTATTAATATTTGGCTAATTTTGTCTTTGTAATGTTGATGAAGACTGTCTTAGACGTGGGCACCGGAAGTGGAATACTTGCTATTTGGTCAGCTCAAGCTGGTGCTAGGAAGGTTTATGCAGTTGAAGCTACTAAAATGGCTGATCATGCTCGTGCCCTTGTCAAAGCCAATAACCTTGACCATATTGTTGAAGTCATTGAAGGCTCAGTCGAGGATATTTCATTGCCAGAGAGGGGTATTATTCTGTTTTAACATCTTTTCTCTTTCACTGCAAACAAAAAAGATTTTAGAGTATCATTCTTATTTTCAAGTAGAAAGAGTAAGGAGATAATATTGTTTTGAATGAGCCTATTGTTGTTTGATATTCAGAAGCCTAAGAATATGGCGTTGTATCAGTATTGGGTATTAGAAACTATGGATTGACAAATTATTGAGTATAGGCTGAGAGTCTTAGACACAAACATGTTTCTTCTGATAATTTGTACTCTACTTGACATTGCGCTAAATATTTACATATTCAATTTAATGAGCAGTTGATGTGATTATCTCGGAGTGGATGGGATACTTCCTTCTGCGGGAGTCCATGTTTGATTCTGTGATTAGTGCTCGTGACCGATGGTTAAAGCCGACTGGTGTCATGTAAGTGGTTTTTCTGTTATTTTCTTTCTATTCTTTCCTGACCATTAAAATTAATGATGCTTGATTATTACTTATGAGCCTATGGCACTTGAGAGCTTGCTGTTGTCTGGTTATATCGTCAAACATCAGTTATAGAACTTCTAATGAAATTTCATGCATAAGTTGTGAGGTCATGTGGCACATGTTGCTAATATTGAAAACAATTTTGTAAAAGATATGGTTGATTGTTGGTACTTTGTGTGTCTAAGCGTAACAAATAGTATGCTTGAAATCCAATAGGTACCCTAGTCATGCTCGCATGTGGCTTGCGCCTATCAAATCCAATATGGCAGATCGGAAGAGGAATGATTTTGATGGGGCAATGGCGGACTGGCATAACTTTTCTGATGAGATCAAAAGTTACTATGGGGTTGATATGGAAGTTCTAACAAAACCATTTGCTGAAGAGCAAGAAAAGTATTACATACAGGTGATTTTAGCAATTAAATTCCCCTTGAAATAAGTTCCTTATAAAACCTTTTGCTCTGTCATTTCATGGAAACTCATAAAATTTGTCTTTTGTGTACACAGACGGCTATGTGGAATGACTTGAATCCACAACAAATCATAGGCACCCCTACAATTGTCAAAGAGATGGATTGTTTGACTGCCTCTGTCAGTGAAATTGAGGAAGTCAGATCAAGTGTATCGTCAGTCATCAATGTGGAGCACACAAGGCTATGTGGTTTTGGTGGATGGTTCGATGTTCAGTTCTTGGTTAGTTTGGACAGACTACAGATTATGGTGTTTTTGCATCATATATTGTGTGTTTTGAAGAAACTCTTTATATACTTACTCGTTACTTGTTTGTTTTTTGTAACCAGGGGAGAAAAGAAGACCCTGCACAGCAAGAAATCGAGTTGACCACAGCTCCGAGTGAGCAGCACTGCACGCATTGGGGTCAACAGGTACGTACTTGCCAATCCGTGTGATGATTTTTTAAGGCTTTGGATTTTGTTGTCAGACGCTAATATGTCTGTGTTATGATGATCTGATACTGGCAGGTATTCATTATGTCGAATCCTATAAATGTTGAGGAAGGTGATAACCTGAATCTTGGTTTGGTAATGAGCCGGTCAAAGGAAAATCACAGACTAATGGAGGTTGAGCTTAATTGTGAAATAAAAGAGTCATCTGGCAAACCCAAAGAATCTTTCAAGAAGACTTACTTCATAGAGTGATTTTTTTAAATACAAGAAGCTTTGCTTGGGGCTTGCTGGTTCTCTTGTATCCCATAGCATGAACCCAAAAACTGTAATGTTTTATTGCTTCTAACGTTTTTCCCCTTGTAAAAGAGATTTTGTTGTAACAATTTTCAATAGTTTATTTTTATATTGGTTTTGATTTGATATCATGTCTTATATATTTGGGTCATATATCATATGGGTATTTCACTAAACATCCTAAAATTTGTGTCCTACTTATTATTATACAACTTAATTTAATATTGTTAAGAATATTTTATTTTTCTTCTTTTGGAACATATTTGTTAAGTGTCTTAACAAAAACAAAAACAAAAAGTGATTTGAGAACCTATAGACTATCCCTCTATGTCTTCGCCCCTCTTTCGGAGCGATTTTATTGTTTCACATAACTTTCTCTCGTTCGTCGACTCTCTGTCTCTTCCTCCTTTTTGACGGCGGCCACTGATAACATCTCTATCTTTCTCCTTCTCCCGTATAAACCAATTTGATTAGGCTAAGATTAGATCCCAATTTTTCGAGCGTCGATTCTTCTCATGTGAATATTCTCCTAAGCAGTAACACTTATTGGGTTCTTCTTCTTCTTCTGGGCTTTTGATGGTAAATTCTCTAAATTCTGCTTTTTGATTTGATACGATTGTTTTGAGTAGTAGTAATAAGATATGAGTTTTTCTATGCCTTGAGGACTTTGGATTCTGGATCTTTGATTACTAGTCGTTCCAAAGTTAGATATAACTCTTAGTGGGTACTTCTTAGAATCCTGTAAATTTTGATGGCTAATTCTTAGTTCGTGAAAAGTCTTAATTTTTATGAGTGGTTTATCTTCAAAACCATTGAAGTTGAAATGGGCAGGTTCTGATTTTGAATCTGGTGCCTACCTTTTTTTAGTTATCCCATATGTGCCCTTGATGAAAGTGGATTAGTTTCTTTCCTGTGTTGTCTTTTTCTGTGTATTGGTGATGTTTCCAATGTTTTATCTATTGTTCTGCACTTCATTGCTTCATTTGTATTTTACCCCACTTGTATTTGGTTTTGTAAATGAAGTAACAAAGTTTGATCACTCACTCTCCTTTTCCTGGCTTTGTACTTCATTTCAGTAACTGATGGGGAAGAAAGCGAAGAAGAAGGCCCGAGCTCCAACAAAGGAGATTCAAACCACCACATTTTCCAAGGAGGTCTCTGAAGAGCCGCCTAGTCAAGCCGGGGAAATAGCTGAGGTTGATGTTAGAGCAGTTAAGGAGACCCAAGCTTGTGTGCATTTCGACAAGGGTCTCAATTTGGATAAAGTGATTGATAAGATCAAGTCTTCCCGGCAGATTAAGTGTGACCAATGCAAGGAAGGGGTCTATGGTAAGAGAGGAACTAAAGCAAAGGGAAATAAGGGGAAAAAAGAATTTTCTTCTTCGGACAAAAAAGCTATTTGGCTTTGTTTGGAATGTGGCTGTTATGTGTGTGGGGGTGTTGGTTTACCAACTGGACCTCAGAGTCATGTTGTGAGACATATCAGATTGACGCGTCACCGGTTGGTGCTTCAATGGGAAAATCCCCAGTTAAGATGGTGTTTCCCATGCCATTCGCTTCTCCCTGTTGAAAAAGAAGAGAATGGTGAGAAGAAAGACGTGCTGTCAGAGGTTATTGAATTGATTAAAGGAAGATCTTTAAACAACTTAGCTTCATCTGATATCGAAGACCAGTGCTCAGGAAGTGGCAGCATCACTAGTGATATCAAGTTAGAAGTTGCTGTGACCAGTGGTATAGAAGCAAGAGATGGTTATGTTGTGCGAGGTTTAGTTAACCTTGGGAACACATGTTTCTTTAATTCGATAATGCAGAATCTTCTTTCTTTGGATCAATTACGCGATCACTTCTTGAAGGAGGATGGATCTGTGGTCGGTGGGCCTCTTGCATCTTCCCTGAAGAAATTATTCGCTGAAACGAAACCTGAGGCAGGCTTGAAGAGTGCGATCAATCCTAGAGCCTTTTTTGGGTCTTTCTGTTCTAAGGCACCCCAGTTTAGGGGATATGACCAGCATGATAGCCACGAGTTGCTACGCTGTTTACTAGATTCGTTGGGCACCGAAGAGTCAGCCTTGAGAAAGAAGCGTGGTGATTCTGATAATTATCAGAAATCTACTCTCATAGATTCTGTATTTGGGGGAGAAACTTCAAGCATTGTTTCTTGTATGGAGTGCGGGCATTCCTCAAAAGTTTATGAGCCATTTTTGGATCTCTCCTTACCCGTACCGTTCAAGAAAACTCCTCCGAAAAAGCCGCAAACTGTTTCTCGAGCAAAAAAAGCTAAGCTTCCACCAAAAAGAGTCCCCAAGAATGTGTCAAAGGTCAGTAAGGTTTCAAAAGTTCCCCCAAGTAAGACTCTTTCGGAACTGAATTCTCCTGGAAAAGCTTTGGTTGTCGTAGCTGATTCGGATACATCCTGTTCTACTTTTGCACCCCTTGAAAATGGTCCTGTTTTAGAGACTACTTCAGTTATAACTCTTGACAGTAAACAGGCCTCAGAAAGTGCAACACAAACTGAAACTGGTTTCGATAGCTTCTGGTTGGATATTATTGGACCAGAAACTTCTGGAGATGAGATGAATATGGATATGCAAAAAGATGGTATTGAAAATGTCTCAACAACTGAGGCTAATCAAATTGTACCAGGTCCAAATATTCCGGCCAGTACCTCAGTTTCATCAAGTGATCAGACTTTGGAAGGTAACGCAGAGAGGCAGATGCTAGATGAAAAGGCGGAAGCCATTTTAGATGAAAAAGATGTACAAGCTACGCAGTCTGATGAATGCCCAGCTACAAGTGATATTTTTGCTGAAATCAATCAAGCTAGTTGCATCGGTGGTGATCCTGGTATAGGGGAAAGTTCTTCCTCGGTGAATCCTTGGGACGAGGAAGAGCTTCCTTTGATGGTTGCAGACTCACAGATTCTGTACATGCCATACAAAGAAATATCCTGTGATGATAAGACGGTACCGGAAAGTGAATGTGAGGCTTCATCTTCATTTGTTACTGGTGATCATGAACCACAAAATAGTGATTTTGTTGATTTTGGTGGTTTATTTGATGAGCCTGAGATGACCGAAGGACCTGTTTTTGGACCTCCTTCCAAGGCTGAAGCTTCAGGAGTTGGTTTTATGGTGTTCAGCAGCGAGTCTGATCCTGAAGAAATCGATGACTCGGATTCACCGGTGTCTGTTGAGAGGTGTTTGGCTCATTTCACAAAGCCTGAGATTTTGTCGGATGACAATGCTTGGCACTGCGAG
>NC_025698.1:1908065-1919291 GCF_000633955.1 Camelina sativa | reverse complement strand
CTTCAGGAGTTGGTTTTATGGTGTTCAGCAGCGAGTCTGATCCTGAAGAAATCGATGACTCGGATTCACCGGTGTCTGTTGAGAGGTGTTTGGCTCATTTCACAAAGCCTGAGATTTTGTCGGATGACAATGCTTGGCACTGCGAGAACTGTTCAAAGAACCTTAAACTCCAACGGTTGAGAGAAAAGCAAATATCCAAAAACGATGAATCAAGATCAAGTGACACCAGCAACGGATGGCTGAAAGAAAATGAAATTGGAAATGGAGTTTCTGGAGAAAACGATGTTTTGGCTGTTATGAAAGATCCAAGTGATACTTGTAGTGCCGAGGATCATAGCACTAATGGAATAAAAGCTACGAGTTCTCACTCAGCTAATGAAAGTGATTCTAAAGGAGCTCAAGATGAAGAAGAAGATTCTGAGAAACTGATCACAGTAAAGAGAGATGCAACTAAAAGAGTACTCATAAACAAATCCCCACCTGTCTTAACAATCCATCTAAAACGATTCAGCCAAGATTTGCGTGGTAGGCTAAGCAAGCTAAATGGTCATGTTGCTTTCAAAGAGGTCATTGATCTTCGCCAGTATATGGACTCCAGGTATCATCTATGATCTCCTGCAACACCACATTTTGATCTGTTTTTGATTTCATCATGTTAAACCAGATTCTTTGTTCTTTTTGTTTCTTTCAGATGTAGGGAAGAAGACCCACCCGTTTACAGACTGGCTGGATTGGTGGAGCATTCAGGAACGATGAGAGGAGGTCATTATGTGGCGTATGTAAGAGGAGGTCAGCGAGTTAAAGAGACTGAATCATCTTCCACAGTGTGGTATAACGTAAGCGATGCACATGTTAGACAGGTTTCATGGGAAAAGGTTCTGCATTCTGAAGCTTATATCTTGTTCTACGAACGGATCTTCCCACAAGACTGAGATGATTTTGTTTCCAATTATACTGAAAGAAGAAAACCAGTTTTTGATCTTCTTCTTCTCTACAGCTTTTGCTGGGAAAGTTTTTGACGATCACATTAGATCAAATACCATTAATTTTGTTTTTTGTTCTTCTTCTTCTTATTAATGTTGGTTCGGAGTCATGAAAGTTTCATTATATATGTATCATCAGAAACATGTCTGAATCTATTTCTCCATATACAAAAAAAAACTGAAGAGCTGGTTCTATTCTAATCGTAGCCTAAGAAGCAAAAGTAACAAGTAATGGGGTTAACACACTTGTGTGATTCTCGTGGTGGCTCAAGCTTTTGCTGCAGGAAGGCTTCGCTGAAGTAGATTGCCGGGAAAAGGGCCATTTCATATCCGTACACACCCTGAAAGTGCGAATTGCTACCTGTACAAACAAGAAGTGCCAATTTAGACATGTACCCTAAAACATTTCAAATTTCATACCTATACTCACAAAATTGAGTCAATTTCACAGTCCACGTTAACGGATTTAAGTCAACCGTTAGAGATGCTGATTCAGAATCTACGTGTGTATGGACGTGCCATCGAAAATGCAAAACGACGTCGTTTTAATATGTTTTCTTCGCAAAAAAATTGTAGAAATTCCACACTCCAAAGATTTGAACCTGCGATCTCTTACGTGTTTAGCGTAGGACTTAACAATTTTATCCCACAACAATTCTCGAAAGAATCATACAAACTTATTCAAATAAACCTAAGGTAGCATCCATCGAAATCGAATAAATTGAGGAAATCCTCACTCCCGTGGGTCGAACCCGCGTCCTCAGATACAAATAAAGTAGGGCTTAACCAGTTGATCCCACAACAATACTCGGTTATATCACACAAATTTATCCTTATAAACCTATAAGATATCTAAGTCCCAATTAAATGAAACGTCGTCGTTTTGAATTGGGAGAAAAAAAGAAAAATCCTAGGGTTCTGCTTCTTCTTCTGTCAAATCGCGATTTGTCTTTCTTCCTTCTACTTCTCTGGAATCGGCGACGAGAGAACCGACGAAGATGGACGAAGAAGGTGATCAATTCGAATGGAGAGAGGAAGGAGTGGGACGAAACGAAGAGATAAGGTAAATCGAAGTAGATTTCAATGTCCGATTTCAATTTAGGTTTTATTTTAAGGTTTTAATCTTAGATTTCATGATGTTGTAGTGATACGAAAGTGAAATTCAATGTCTATAATGGTGGATATTGGGCAAAAGATTACAAAGGTGACGTTTCTTATCTCGAAGGTTCGAGATCGATAACTATAACATGTAAATCGGAAGAGTTCTTTGTTAAGGTGTCGAATGAGTTTAGAGAAGGAATTTATGGGCATATGTTGTGGTATAAATTTCCATTTGAGGAACATAAGGAGCGGAAGAGGTTGTGTAATTCAGATACGAGTTTTACAAAGATGTGTGATGTGGCCATATGGGTTGGAGTTATTGATGTATTTATGGTTAAGTCGTCAGAGCATCCTCATGATGTGGAGATTACTGAGCCCTGTGATGCAGAGATTCGGGTTGAGAGGAATGTAGCCTCTTTTCTTGATGAAGACCCAAATTTTGACTACCATGACACACCTCCAAACTCGGATGATGAAGGTGGTGGAGAGAAGTTTGTAAGATTAAAAAAAGGTAGTGGTCAGCTGCAGTTCAAACAAGTGTTTGACACTCTAGAAGATTTCAAAGAGTGTTTGATAGATTATGCCTTGAAGGGAGGATACAACATTAAGCTTGATAGATGGAGGAAAGAAAAAAATGGAGTTGTTTGTTCAATGGATGGTTGTCAATGGAGGTGTTACTGTTCATTTCATAACCCCATTGGGAAGTGGGTTCTGAAGACTTATGAAGATGATCACAATTGCACACCTGATGGGTATTGTAGGCTACTAAAGTCGGTTGTGGTGGCAAAGATGTTTATGGATGAGATAAGGTCTAATCATGATTATTCACCGAAGGCGATACAATATGAGGTCCAAAAGAGGTTCAGTATTATGATCACCCCTGATGTATGCAAGAAAGCGAAGAAAAAAGTAAGAGAGATGATTCACTGTGACCATTTAGAGCAGTTCTCTAGACTCATAGATTACAAAGATGCAATCCTTGCGTAAGTTATTTTTTTTTAATGATTGTGTCCATATTATAACACTTTTTATGATCGTTTCCATATTCTAACACATTTTCATATTTTTTTGTAAGACTAATCCTAACTCCAATGTGGAGTTAGACACTATCATTGGTGATGATGGATCAGAACTATTCCGAAGGTTCTATGTATGTTTTGATGTGATCTGCAAGTTATGGTCAATGTGGTGTCGATCCATATTTGGTATAGATGGTTGTTTTCTCAAGTCTACATTTAAAGGTCAATTGTTAGCTGCTGTTGGAAGGGATGCCAATAATGGTTTGTACCCCATTGCTTGGGCGGTTGTTGATGTTGAGGATGAGGAGAACTGGACATGGTTCATAAGTAAAGCTAAAAGATGATTTTCATCTGCAAGAGGGTCAGGGATTCACAGTCATTTCTAATAGACAAAAGGTATGTTATTGTTCTAATTTCATTTACATTTTATTGGCCTTTGATATTTGAATCTGATGTAATTTGTTACTTTTCATTTATAGGGCTTGTTAAATGCAGTAAACAGGGTGTTGCCTCATATTGAACATAGAATGTGTGCTAGGCACATCTATGGTAACTTGAAGGGTGCTTTCCCTAATCAAAATGAAGTGAAGACTCTCTTTTGGCGTGTGGCAGAAAGCTACACGGTGGCTGAATATGAAGCAAATTTGGAAAATACAAGGAACTATGATATCCGATTATATGATACCATTATGCAGAGAAATCCGAGGAATTGCAGTTTAGCTTTTTGTTCACCTACAGCCAAATGTGTTGATGTTCACAACAACATATCAGAGTCGTTCAACAATGCCATCGATCCAGCAAGGTACGTACCAATGGTTGAGATGTTGGAGACTATTAGGAGAAGAACCATGGTGTGTATTGATTTGAGGAAGACTGCGGCCAATGAGTATACAGGTCGAATCACTGAGAGGGCAAAAGAGATCTTAGAAGAAGAAGAAGCTAAGAACATAAAGTACTGCTCATTTGTCCCAGGTGGAGAAGGTATATATGATGTTCGTGAGTGTGGTGTGGGTTACAGTGTGAATCTTAGGCTGAGGACATGTGTTTGTAGAAGATGGGATATGAGTGGAATTCCATGTCGACATGCTCTACGCGTGATCACCGAGAAAAAGCTTAATCGTGAAGATTACATTAGCGACTGGTATTTGAACTCGAGGCAACAATGTATTTATAGTGATTCGATTGCACCAGTTAATGATATGTTGTTCTGGCATAGAACTGGTTCTGTTGTGGTGCCACCTGCTGCTTTAGTTGAACAGATTGAAAACAGGAAAGGTAAGAAACCAAAGCTGAAGAGGAAGAAAGCAAGGCATGAGTCTCCTACAAAAAAGAAGAAGAAGCTTAGTAGAGAGAATAAGATCATGGATTGTAGTCTATGTGATTACCCTGGACACAACAAATTAAAGTGTCCTAATGCTGGAGTCAAGAGATACAAACCACCAAGGAAACCAAGGAAGAAGAAGCAGCCATCAAATGCAACTCAAGGAAGTCAAGCAACTCAAGGAAGTCAAGTAAGTCAAGGAAGTCAAGCAACACAAGACTAACTTATAATTTGTTGCTTGTTATGGGACTTATGGTCTGTTTTTTGTTTTTATTTTTGTATGCCTTGTTATGGAGATTTCTTAAAACAATATGATATGTATTTGGTTTTCTTAAGACTTGGTTTAAGACAAGATTATTAACATGTTTTCATCATTTTGTATGTCTTATGAGTTTTTTTGAAAAAAAAAAAAGCAATATGATCATTCATTCAATACAACATCATACATCATTCATTCAATACAACATCATACATCATACATTCACTAAAAATAAATTCAAAAGATAAACCTAAAGAAGAAAATCATCACCAAAGCAAACACTACAATGTTCTTCAAGCTACGAAGCTGCATTTTCAACTCTCCAACCTCCTTCTCAACCACAGCCTCACATACACGAGTATCCATTGTCAAAATGCCAATTTCTGATTCACAAACATTGAAGTCTTTTTCCATTTTCATCGAAGCTCCTTCAAGCTTAGTAACTTTCTCTATCAAGTCTTCAATCTCTTCAACCATACATGTATCCGTCCATTTGAACACATGACCCCTATTGTCCTGTAACATTTATCTAAAGCTTATACACATAACCACAACCAAATGCGAAATTGACAAAACCACAACCATATGCGAAGAAGAAAAAACCACAACAATATCCAAAATTGAAAAAACACACTTACATGTTCTCCAAATGGACAAGCATGAAACAGTCTTCCAGGGTTTCTAACCGTGTTTGACGTCTTCATCACTACACTTTCTCCACACCGACACTTCTTAGGAAATTTTTTGAATCGCTCACCCATTATCAATCACTGTAATTCAGTATCAGAGAAGAAGAAGAAGAATATTATTTAGGTTTATCGAACCCAATTACAGAGAAGAAGAAGGAAAAAAAACTCAAATAAACCACAAATCGCGATTTGACAGAAGAAGAAGAACCCTAGGATTTTTATTTTTTCCCCAATTCAAAACGATGATATTTCATTTAATTGGGACTTAGATATTGTTTAGGTTTATAAGAATAAATTTGTGTGATATAACCGAGTATTGTTGTGGGATCAACTGGTTAAGTCCTACGCTATTTGTATCTGAGTACCCGGGTTCGACCCACGGGAGTGAGGATTTCCACAATTTTTTTCGATTTCGATGGATGCTACCTTAGGTTTATATGAATAAGTTTGTAAGATTCTTTCGAGAATTGTTGTGGGATAAAATGGTTAAGTCTTACGCTAGACACATAAGAGATCCCGGGTTCGACTCTTTTGAGTGTGGAATTTCCACAATTTTTTGCGAAGAAAACATATTAAAACGACGTCGTTTTACATTTTTGATGGCACGTCAATACACACGTGGATTCTGAGTCAGCATCTCTAATGGTTGACTTAAATCTGTTAACGTGGACTGTGAAATTGGCTCAATTTCGTGAGTATAGGTATGAAATTTGAATGTCTTAGGGTAAATGTCTAAATTGGCACTCCTTGTTTGTATAGGCAGCAATTCGCACTTTCAAAGTGTGTACGGGTATGAAATGGCCATTTTCCCGTAGATTGTCTGTGATTGTGAATTGTTATGATCTTTAACGGAAAAGTGTACCGGTTACCAAACCGCTACTTTCGTACCGAAGCTTAACCAATTAAATAAATTTTATTTTACAATTCGAACCGGTACTAGAAACGATTGAACCGGGGGGTCCCTACGTCTTCCTCTCTCCCCAAGCAACGAACGGACTTCCCCTAATTAATTAATTAAAGGGGAAGCCTATCGAGTCTCTGTGAAATCACACCAGTTCCAGAGAGATCGTGTTGTAGCCATGGCAGGAGTATCGCTCAAGTGTGGCGATTGTGGTGCGCTGCTGAAGTCCGTGGAAGAGGCTCAGGAGCACGCTGAGCTCACCTCTCACTCCAACTTCGCCGAGTCCACTGAGGCCGTGCTCAATCTCGTTTGTACTACATGCAGCAAGCCTTGTCGCTCTAAAACTGTACGGATCTTCGATTTTTTATCTCCCCGTTTCTTTTTGTTCTTGATGAATTTGAGTTGCCCTTTTGAATTTGGTGCCGTGGTTTGTTGTTGTTGGTATAGTTAGAAGTTACAAACAGATCTCCCTGGGTTTTTATTTTATCGGGATTTCGAGTTCTCTACATGTAATTTTCGATGTTTATTCACTCTTTAATTTGATTTTGACTCTGCGATCTCTATTTGATTCGTCTTTTACAACCTTTACTGCTCTTTGGTTTCGAGTTGATGTGTTTTGACTTGAGTCTTGAATGAAATTGAGTCTTTTCATGTGTGTTCCCGCTGGATTTGGTTTTAATTAGATTGTAAAGTTAATATTTTTATTCCAATTATTGGTTTCTTCTCCCACCGTTGTTATCAGATCTCAATTCTTTTGAGGTTTTTTCCTTCTGTATTGTCTTTCTCCTCTGGTTGTATCATGTGCTTTGGTGCTTTACCAGAGTTCCTTAGTTCGATTCCCTGTGGAGTTTTGGTTTCTTGCAATTTGGTCGTAGTTTCATGCTCTAGTATTTTGATAATTTCTGATTGTTTGTCTCATTCTTTATACAATGTGAAGGAAAGCGATTTGCACACGAAAAGAACAGGGCATACTGAGTTTGTAGATAAGACATTGGAGACGGTAAAACCCATCAGCTTGGAAGCTCCTAAGGTTTCTATGGAGATTGACGATAATTCTAGTGGTAGTGGAGAGGCTGCTGAAGGTACAGTTTCATGTTAATGTGTATGTGTTGCATGAGTTTCTTAATGTGACTTCCAACATTATTTCTTATGATTCCTCTGCAGAGATGATTGTTCCAGACGTTGACAAAAACATTCTCGAGGAGCTTGAAGCGATGGGCTTCCCTAAAGCTCGAGCTACCCGAGCCCTCCACTACTCTGGTAAACATCTCGTGTTTCATATTCTTCTACTTTGAATTTATGGCCACGGATCACAGTAGGGTTTGGCACTTTGGCTTTTTGATTGAGTTTTAGCTTGTTTGTGTGTAATTGAGCTCCTGAACACCGCTCTTCTGTTTGAACTCTAGATCAATATGTAAACTGTCATCTATATCTCATTGAAGCTTGATAAATTTATAAGTAGAAATTTGAGGTTCTATGTTCTGTTTTCCTCTATCTTAATTTTTTTTTATTGTACCATTAACTATGGTATTTCATCTGAATCTTGAAGTTCTCTATCTTAATCTTCTCCGTTTCATTTTCTTTAACATAGTTTGAATTTCATTCCTTCAGGCAATGCCAGTCTCGAGGCTGCAGTTAATTGGGTGGTGGAGCATGAGAATGATCCTGACGTAGATGAAATGCCAAAGGTGAATGTCTTTTCAATAGTTTCTATTAAGCAGAATGTCTGTTCTGAACTGTTGTGACACAATCTTATATCGTGTTGTATTGTGCTCTCGTATGTGCTATTAAAATTACTTCATTCCTTCAGTTACTGTAATGCCTATGTTGTTGATTGTACGCCTAGGTACCTGCCAACTCTAATGTTGGGCCTGCTAAACCTGCTCTTACGCCAGAAGAAGTGAAGATAAAAGCACAAGAATTAAGGTTCTATGAGTATTCTGTTTTTTTTTGTCCATGTTCGTTTCTTTTCTAGCATGCACCTGGCACCAATGACATCACACTTATATCATGCATGCCCTTGAACTTCTAGTCGTTTTTCAATTGATTGCATGACAAATGTATACAGTTCGATTTATCTTAGTTAACTGTCAAAGTTCTATGATAATCCTGTAAGGTGATTATTTTAAACGTCGGATTATGTATCCCTCATTCTTTGCTATTCCACATATTAGGGAACGTGCACGGAAGAAGAAAGAAGAGGAAGAAAAACGGATGGAACGTGAGAGAGAGAAGGTTTTGTCTTATCCTTTAATAAAATTTGTTATCTACAATTATTTAATCTTATGATGATGCGACCACGTTTATTCTCTTCTGTTAAAATTAAGTTTTGCTCTCTACTCCTGAGTTCATTGCCTGTAAGTTGGCATGCATAAAGCTCCACTGGCTGTAATTGCTGTGCAAGTATTTAATGCATTGTACTCTTGGTACGATAATAAGGATGTGCTTGTAGGATGCGTTATATTCTTATTGCAGCTTGTCTGTTATCATCTATTAATGTTAGTATTTGGTTTAGGAGCGAATAAGAATTGGCAAGGAACTCTTAGAAGCAAAGCGGATGGAAGAAGAAAACGAAAGAAAGCGGTATGTTTTCTTTTCCTGGTTATAATGTGAGGCCTAGCTTGATTCTTTTGTTTTTGACTTTTTGTTTATTAAGTGGCTAATTGTTGGTTGTGTGTTTCAGTATAATGTTTTTGCGCAAAGCTGAGAAAGAAGAAGAAAAACGTGCTAGGGAAAAGATCCGCCAAAAACTTGAAGAAGACAGGGTATCTTTACTGCAGTAGATTTACGTACCTTTTGCATATTACATTTTTTTATTTCCCAACAAAAACCCTGAAGGCTCATGTTTACATTTTAACAGGCTGAGAGAAGGCGGAAACTCGGATTGCCTCCGGAAGATCCTGCAACTGCAACGGCAAAACCTTCAGTGCCAGTTGTGGAGGAGAAGAAGGTACACAGAATATTTTCAATAGCATGTTGCATTTTATATCTCTTATTATCTGCTTTTCTTATAAAGACATGATTTTGCAGTCTTCATTGCCTATTAGACCCGCCACAAAGACTGAACAAATGCGAGAATGCTTAAGGTCCCTTAAGCAAACCCACAAGGTAAAAAATAATTCAACTTACAGTATAACAACTCACAATGCAGCAGCCAGTAATCTTTTGACAATAAAAAAAAAAAAAGGTTCAGGGAAATTTGGGTGAAATTGTGGGAGGATTGAGTAAACTTTGACAATAACAGTAATTACTTGTTGGCTCAGGATGAGGATGCTAAAGTGAAGAGAGCGTTCCAGACTCTGCTGACGTACATGGGAAATGTTGCTAAGAATCCAGATGAGGAGAAATTCCGGAAAATTAGACTCACAAACCAAACATTTCAGGTAAAAACAATCTGCGATAAAGATGGGCATTAATTTTTACTCTATTAGTAAAACAAATTAGATTTGAAGGATGGACACAATGATGATGATAATCCCTGACTCCTGAATGATAATATAGTCCCTGACTCCTGTTTCTTACACATTATGGTTATTGTTGGATGAATATGTAAAACAGGACAGGGTTGGTTCAATGAGAGGAGGCATAGAGTTCATGGAGCTATGTGGGTTTGAGAAAATTGAAGGAGGAGAGTTCTTGTTCTTACCTAGAGACAAGATTGATTCAGCCATTATCAACTCAGCTGGAACAGAGCTCAATTCCGCCATCAACAACCCTTTCTTTGGAGTTCTTTAAATCGATGCAATGTCTTCTTGTGTCAAATTATGAAAACTTTTTAAAAGAACAAAAAAATTCGGATATCGCCATGAATAATACTGGCAAAGTAACATTCTTTTTGTTTTGTCAAGTGAAAAATTTGGAGACCAGAACTAAAAAGCTCTTCAATTACCGGGTAAAATAGCTTTTACGGTCAAAATTAAGTGTGCACTTGGTCCATTCTCCTTTGGTCTGAAACGGTTTGCAACTTAACCGGTTTGAGAAAAATTGATAAATATAGAGCAATACGGTTTAATCTGGTTACGATGAGTAGCCAACATATAAGAGAGTCTTTGGAGTAAGAGTGTAATGTTAGGTTACACGATGAAATCGCTTTATGTTCATTTTAAACCGAAATCTTCTCCCGCCAAAATATATATTCCGGCCGATCGTCTAGCCTACCCGGGCGAGTCTCACTTCATATCTCTGATTCACGCCTGCAAAGACACTGTAAGTCTCCGCCGTGTTCACGCCCAGATCCTCCGTCGCGATGTCCTCAGTAGTCGCGTCGCTGCTCAGCTGGTTTCTTGCTCTGCGCTTCTCAAGACCCCGGATTATAGCCTCTCGATTTTCAGAAATTTTGAAGATAAGAATCTCTTTGTTTTCAATGTTTTGATCCGTGGTTTGACGGAGAATGCTCGTCCCGAGTGTTCAGTTCGTCATTTCATCCTCATGTTGAGGCTTGGTGTGAAACCTGATCGGCTAACTTTTCCGTTTGTACTCAAGTCTAATTCCAAACTAGGGTTAAGATGGTTGGGTAGGGCTCTTCATGCCTCGACTTTGAAGAACTCCGTTGACTCTGATTCCTTCGTCAGGGTATCTTTGGTTGACATGTACGCCAAAACCGGACAGTTAAATTATGCGTGCCAAGTGTTCGATGAAAGTCCTGATAGTATTAAAAAGGGGAGTATTTTGCTATCGAATGTTTTGATTAATGGCTACTGTCGCGCCAAGGATATGCGAATGGCTACTACACTTTTTACATCCATGCCAGAGAGAAACTCAGGATCTTGGAGTACTTTGATCAAGGGTTATGTTGATAGCGGCCAGTTGAACAGAGCTAAGCAGCTTTTTGAACTGATGCCAGAGAAGAATGTGGTTTCTTGGACGACTTTAATCAATGGGTTTTCCCAAAATGGCGACTATGAAACTGCGATTTCAACCTTTTTTGAGATGCTGGAGAAGGGCTTGAAGCCT
>NC_025698.1:1903489-1906561 GCF_000633955.1 Camelina sativa | reverse complement strand
TGCTATCGAATGTTTTGATTAATGGCTACTGTCGCGCCAAGGATATGCGAATGGCTACTACACTTTTTACATCCATGCCAGAGAGAAACTCAGGATCTTGGAGTACTTTGATCAAGGGTTATGTTGATAGCGGCCAGTTGAACAGAGCTAAGCAGCTTTTTGAACTGATGCCAGAGAAGAATGTGGTTTCTTGGACGACTTTAATCAATGGGTTTTCCCAAAATGGCGACTATGAAACTGCGATTTCAACCTTTTTTGAGATGCTGGAGAAGGGCTTGAAGCCTAATGTATACACACTTGCTGCTGTGCTCTCTGCATGTTCAAAATCTGGTGCTCTTGGATCAGGGATAAAAATTCATGGTTATATTTTGGATAATGGGATTAGATTGGATAGAGCTATAGGGACAGCTCTTATAGACATGTATGCAAAATGTGGGGAAGTTGATTGTGCGGCTACTGTGTTCAGTGATATGAATCACAAGGATATTCTTTCGTGGACTGCTATGATACAAGGTTGGGCAGTTCATGGGCGCTTTCATCAGGCTATCCAATGTTTCAGACAAATGTTGTATTCCGGTAAAAGATTTTGTCCAGTTTAAGAATTTAGCTTATTCTCAATTCAATGCTCTTTATTACATCGAGTTTAGTTTCTTTATTTTGCGGTGTGCATGCAGGAGAGAAGCCAGACGAGGTTCTGTTTATTGCGGTTCTAACTGCATGCTTGAACTCAGGCGAAGTAGACCTGGGACTTAATTTCTTCGATAGCATGAGGCTTGACTACGCGATTGAACCCACACTGAAACATTATGTGTTAGTTGTTGATCTGTTAGGTAGAGCAGGGAGGTTGAAAGAAGCACATGAGCTTGTAGATAATATGCCGATAAATCCTGATCTTACAATCTGCGGAGATTGTACCTTAGAATCTGCGGAGATTGTCATTCATTAATGAAATATGTTAGTAAGATCAGCCAAAGAGGTATTTTACTGAGAGATGCAAAACAGTTTCATCATTTCAAAGATGGAAGTTGTTCATGTGGTGATTATTGGTGATATAGTTTGATCAGTTAGGTGCCTTCAGGTACATATGCACGACAGCACGAGAATAACTCAAAACCAAAAAGAATAAGGTGATGTTGTAACATCCCAGCCTTCAGCTGCATGTGAGTTTTGTTCATTCATGGCGCTTTCCAGTACAAATATTGTCTTCTTCCATACAACGGTCGGAAATAGAACATAATCATGATATTCCTGAGACCAGACCACACATCTCAGCGAATCAGGCCAAGGGGTCAAAGCTCGATAAAAGCAGGGAAAGGAAACTGGAGTTTGACAAAATAGGCTTAATAGTTACTAGTGAGTGTTTTTGAAACTGAAAATTCCAGTTATATGCTTATAACAATATAATAAGTTTGGTAAGCAAAGATTTTTAAAAGTTTAGATTATGATTTATGACTAAGTAGATGTTTAGTATATGTAGTTGTCAAGTGTATTATTGAAGACAACGAAACACATGGCAAATGTATGTGAAGCAGAGCTATATCACATGAGAACAAATACCAGTCGCCAAGGCTAATCGGGTCCATCACTTTATAGAATTAATCTTGTGTTTGCATATCACTTTATATATATATGGTAATACACCATAAAATCATACTTATTGTTGCTTTATTTATGCTCTTACCATCCTAGATTAGATTATTTTGTTGAACACAAAAATTACATTTAACTCTTTGCTTCAACGATAAAGGAATATTATATGATCCACTTATTTTTGGTATAGTTTCCTGATTGTATTTGTACCATGGATTTTAGGGGGTAAATTAATCAGTAAAAAGAAAAAGGGATAAATTTGTAAAGGATCAACAATTGGAGGTTATATTAGTTTCTCCGATTCCTCTCTCTGTCTCTCTGTGAAGAGAAGAAAAATTACACGAACTTCCATTAAAAATCACCGACTCGCAGAACAGAAGAACCTTTCTCTTTTTCTCTCATTAAATCTCTTTCACGAAACCTCGTGAATTGAATCTCGCACTTCCAAAATCGATTGATCGATCCATCAAACCCTAGAGATGGTGAGGAAAAAGGTACCGGAATGGTTGAATAGCACCATGTGGTCTACTCCTCCTCCTCCGCCGTCTTCTTACGACGACGGTCTCCACCGCCATTCTCCCGTCACTAAAATGAAGGAAGAGGCACAATCAATTTCCGTTGCTCCCAGGCTTAACTCTGCTCCTCCGCCTTCTTCCGCCGCTTCTTCGGTTCCATCGCCGTCGCCTAGACCGAGGAACGGTAGCAGTATTCCTAGCGGTAGTGGCGAATATAGAAACTCCGTTGGTTCTTCCTCCGAGGACTTTTCCCGCCAGGCTCATCTCTCAGCAGAGGTCAATGCAACCTTACTTTTTTTTTTGGTTTTAATCAAAAGCAAAGTTTCAGATTCTTCCACCAGCGTGTTGTGGTCTAATTGCTCAGCGTTTTCTTCTACTTGGTTGGTTTTGTTACAGTTATCAAAGAAGGTGATCAATATGAAGGAATTGAGGAGTTTAGCTTTACAGAGTTTGCCGGATTCTCCTGGGATCCGTTCTACTGTCTGGAAGGTAGGCGTTATAAGCATCATGATTTTGGTTTGTGTTAATGCAACAATGCATAGAATAGAATAGCTGAGATTGAGAGTCTGATATGATCGAAAACCTTATGCAGCTATTGAATTATGATTCTCTTTGCAGCTTCTGCTTGGTTACTTGCCACCTGAACGTTCACTCTGGTCAACTGAGTTGAAACAAAAGAGATCCCAATACAAGCACTATAAGGATGAGCTTCTTACGAGTCCTGTAAGTGATCCTTCTCTTTTCTTACGAGTCAGCTTTGCATGCTATGTCTCTCTAAGTTGATTTCAAGTATTTGGTACTATCTTTTTCTTGAAATGTGTTTTTTGGTACCACTAACTGATTCTGTGGTAGTTAGTCAGAAATCACATGGAGAATGGTGAGGTCAAAGGGGTTTGACAATTATGATCTGAAGAGTGAAAGCCGATGCATGCTTGCGCGATCCAGAATAACTGACGAGGACCATCCT
>NC_025698.1:1891003-1902598 GCF_000633955.1 Camelina sativa | reverse complement strand
TGAGAGTCTGATATGATCGAAAACCTTATGCAGCTATTGAAATGTGATTCTCTTTGCAGCTTCTGCTTGGTTACTTGCCACCTGAACGTTCACTCTGGTCAACTGAGTTGAAACAAAAGAGATCCCAATACAAGCACTATAAGGATGAGCTTCTTACGAGTCCTGTAAGTGATCCTTCTCTTTTCTTACGAGTCAGCTTTGCATGCTATGTCTCTCTAAGTTGATTTCAAGTATTTGGTACTATCTTTTTCTTGAAATGTGTTTTTTGGTACCACTAACTGATTCTGTGGTAGTTAGTCAGAAATCACATGGAGAATGGTGAGGTCAAAGGGGTTTGACAATTATGATCTGAAGAGTGAAAGCCGATGCATGCTTGCGCGATCCAGAATAACTGAGGAGGACCATCCTTTAAGCCTAGGGAAGGCGAGCATTTGGAATACATACTTTCAGGTACTATATAACTTGCAACCCGGGCAGGTTTTTTCTTGTTAAAATCTTTTAGAAAGACCTCTGTTGCGTTACTTAAGGACAGGACTAAAAGTTATGGTATTCAATTTTTCCATCAGTTCCAACGCAAACTCTTTTATTAATGTAGGATACGGAAACCATAGAACAAATAGACAGGGATGTCAAACGTACTCATCCAGACATACCTTTTTTCTCCGGTGAATCATCATTTGCGCGTTTTAATCAGGTAACCGTTTTGTGTTCTCATTAGCAAATTTTCACCTATTGTTGATTACTCAAGCTCAGTGACGTTTCCATTTACATGTCTAGGAATCTATGAAGAATATATTGCTTGTATTTGCGAAGTTAAATCAAGGCATCAGATATGTTCAAGGGATGAACGAAATTTTAGCACCTATCTTTTATGTATTTCGTAACGACCCTGATGAAGATAGTTCAGTAAGTAGACTCTTTTTGTTTCTTCGATACCCTTTAAACTGCTGTCACATGATAGGGTATACAATTTCACAAAGCAACCGTGCCAGTGTAGACCCTCGATATTTTCAAGATTTGAGTTCTTAAGTAAATCAATATCAAGATCTTTTTACTAACATATATGGTATGAGTTAGAAATAAAAATGTTTTCTTTTAGTATGAATTTGACCTCTTTGCCTACTTTTCTTAGAAGATTGGTGCGTGTATAATCTTTATTCTGCAAATCTTGGTTGTGCTCTTGTGTCATGAGCTTCAGTCGAGTTTATATTAACTCTGTATAAAATGTGCAGTCCCATGCTGAAGCAGATGCATTCTTCTGCTTTGTTGAACTGTTGAGTGGATTTCGAGACTTCTACTGTCAACAACTCGACAATAGCGTGGTAGGAATTCGATCTGCAATAACAAGCCTCTCGCAACTTGTTAAGAAGCATGATGAGGAACTTTGGCGTCATCTAGAGATCACCACGAAAGTAAGACATCGATTCTGTGCGGAAGATAAATTCCAATGATCCCCTTAGCTTGTTTAGTATTAATGTTCTCTCATCTAGATCATAATAACATTAGATTGGAGCCTCTGAGATTGACATTGTATAGACTCTATGGATGACAGGTAAACCCACAGTTCTATGCATTTAGGTGGATCACTCTCCTCCTGACACAAGAGTTTAGTTTCTTCGATTGTCTTCACATATGGGATGCACTCTTAAGCGACCCCGAAGGCCCTCTGGTAAGATTGACTTATACTTGAAATCAAATAAATAGATACAGAAGACTCACTCATTCCTCAATGTTTGCGGGAATGATAGAACTCCGTTGATCTTATTGTTGCAGGAGAGCTTACTGGGGATATGTTGTGCGATGTTGGTTTTGGTGAGGAGGAGGCTAATCGCTGGGGATTTCACATCGAATATGAAGTTACTTCAACACTATCCAACTACAAACATCAGCCATCTCTTGTATGTAGCCAATAAACTTCGTTCCAAAATGTTATTGTAAGTCCTTTTTTTCTAACTTCTGATCAAGTCAACTTTTAGTTCCCCATTACAATTTATACAAAGCGGTTTTGTTTTGTTTTAGGGTACATTCACTTTACTTTTTAAATCGAAATATGTTTGTTTGTAATTTGTCCAACGGAAAGAAGCATNGATACCCTTTAAACTGCTGTCACATGATAGGGTATACAATTTCACAAAGCAACCGTGCCAGTCTAGACCCGAGTTCTTAAGTAAATCAATATCAAGATCTTTTTACTAACATATATGGTCTGAGTTAGAAATAAAAATGTTTTCTTTTAGTATGAATTTGACCTCTTTGCCTACTTTTCCTAGAAGATTGGTGCATGTATAATCTTTATTCTGCAAATCTTGGTTGTGCTCTTGTGTCATGAGCTTCAGAGTTTATATTAACTCTGTATAAAATGTGCAGTCCCATGCTGAAGCAGATGCATTCTTCTGCTTTGTTGAACTGTTGAGTGGATTTCGAGACTTCTACTGTCAACAACTCGACAATAGCGTGGTGGGAATCCGATCTGCAATAACAAGGCTCTCGCAACTTGTTAAGAAGCATGATGAGGAACTTTGGCGTCATCTAGAGATCACCACGAAAGTAAGACATCGATTCTGTGCGGAAGATAAATTCCAATGATCCCCTTAGCTTGTTTAGTATTAATGTTCTCTCATCTAGATCATAATAACATTAGATTGGAGCCTCTGAGATTGACATTGTATAGACTCTATGGATGACAGGTAAACCCACAGTTCTATGCATTTAGGTGGATCACTCTCCTCCTGACACAAGAGTTTAGTTTCTTCGATTGTCTTCACATATGGGATGCACTCTTAAGCGACCCCGAAGGCCCTCTGGTAAGATTGACTTATACTTGAAATCAAATAAATAGATACAGAAGACTCACTCATTCCTCAATGTTTGCGCGAATGATTGAACTCCGTTGATCTTATTGTTGCAGGAGAGCTTACTAGGGATATGTTGTGCGATGTTGGTTTTGGTGAGGAGGAGGCTAATCGCTGGGGATTTCACATCGAATATGAAGTTACTTCAACACTATCCAACTACAAACATCAGCCATCTCTTGTATGTAGCCAATAAACTTCGTTCCAAAATGTTATTGTAAGTCCTTTTTTTCTAACTTCTGATCAAGTCAACTTTTAGTTCCCCATTACAATTTATACAAAGCGGTTTTGTTTTGTTTTAGGGTACATTCACTTTACTTTTTAAATCGAAATATGTTTGTTTGTAATTTGTCCAACGGAAAGAAGCATGATAAAGATACAAGCGTTGATTAAGTATGAAAAGTTGTTCAAAAAAAAATTGAAGTAAGAAAAATGGCGTATATTGAGAATTTATGATTAGTATTATTATTATTATTGGGTTGTATAATTGTATTAATGTCATCAATGTGTTACATATTACATGTTGGTTACTTTATATTTACTACTTTTGTATCATTTTTATATATTACCCTAAATTTAATCATTATTGCAAAGTTTATTTAATATTTTGGTTATATATTACTTCCTCTGTTTTATATCACTTGTCATTCTAGTTAATTTCACATATATTATAAAAACTATTTAATTTTCTATTTTACCCTTCATTAATACATTGTTTCATTTATTTTAAATAATTAATAAGCTAAAAGTGAGAGATAAAACTGGAAATTTGATTAATAAAGTTACATCACAAATATAAACTACAAGTAATATGAAACAAAAAGAAGCGTAAGCATAAAATTAGACTCACAAACCAAACATTTCAGGTAAGTGCAATCTGCCATAAAGATGCGCATTAAGTTTTACTGTATTATTAAGGAAAAAAGATGTCCAGCTATACGAGGTATGACGCAATACATGGCCACACATCTCAAGTTTAATAATGGATGCTCAACTACATCAAGTATATGTTTGGCATGGCCACATGCACCAAGTACTTGACGTCATATGTTTTACACCATAGACATAAAATCTCGATTCACCGGGTCATTTCTTCCGGCAACGACCGGCGTTGACTCATCAGAACCATAATCGGGGAAAACTAAAACCCGACTCGAGCACCTGCAACCAAAATAAAATACCCAACCCGGACCCAATTTTTATGGGCTTTTTATCTTAATTAAAAAAAACACAGGCCCATTTTCTAATTATTCATCGATCAAAACAAGAAAAGTGAAAAAGTTGTTTGAAAAAGTTTTATCGTTTTATCGAAGATATCGAAGAACTGTGAGAGCATCTTTTCAATTAGGTTTTTTAACAGAGATAATGCAGTGAAATCTTTGCTGGAAATCGGAATAAAGAAGACATTGCCTGTTGATTCTCGTCCCAATGAGGTAAAGCTGGCATTTTGCTGTTGATTTTTAACTTTTATTTTGTCGTTTTAAACAAGTGGGAAAGTGGAGTTGTTGTCGGCAAGATTCAATTCTTCTTTATATGTTACTTAGTTTATTGTCTAGTCTTGTTGTGTAGCCTTATTTTGTTTATACATTGTTAATAGGTTATTGTCGAGGTTATTGTCGGGTTCATTAGTTGTTTATAACAACTTGTCTTTGTCTTCTCTGAATTATTATTTTTTGTTTTGTAGTGGAAAAATTACAGTGAAGGTGAATTGCCATTATTCTGGCCAATTCAAGACAGAAAATGGAGTGTTGAAGTACGACGATGGAGTTATTGAAGTTTTTGAGGTTGATTCAGTGACAATTTTTCAAGACATATTGCTAAAAATGCTTGGAAAAAGAGTCAACAATCTTGGGAGAATGTGGTACAAGCTACCATTTGAAGAACTTTCTGATAGGCAGCCTCTATGGGAGAATGTTGATAGCAATAAGAATAAATTGGTTTCAAAAGGGCGTTGGATGGGAGAGGTGGACATCTTCTTTGAAAAGGCAGAAGAAGAACCACTTGAAGCTGCTGGAGAAAAAGAACCGCTTGAAGCTGCTGGAGAAAAAGAAAAAGAAGTTGCTGAGAAAGCCATAGAAGATGATTGTGGGGATGATAGTGGGGATAGTAAATCAGATGCAGGTTTATCCGAACCTGAAGAGTCAGATCAAGAAGATGAGATTGTTGACAATGATGCTGGTATTGCAGTGGAGAACATTCAAGTTTTCAACAATGATAATTATGAAGAACAAATTCCGGATGATGATGAAGTATATCCTGCAACGGATGATGAATCTGGCGATGAAGAAGAACAAACAGAGAGATTGGTTAAGAAAGGCTTACCTGATGGAGTCTTTAGTTTGAGGCAGTTATTCAATAGTGGGAGTGAGTTTAAGAAGAACATCATCCGATATATATTGAAGACGAGACGCAATGTGGTGTATGCTAGGTGGGAGAAGGATAAGCTTGAAGCTGTTTGTAAAGCACAAGGTTGTACTTGGAGCATATATTGTGCTATAGAGAATCCGATTGGGAAGTGGATGGTGAAGCGTTATCATAGTGAACATCTATGTCATCCAACCGGAAGGTGTGAAACGATAAAGACTCCTATCATCGCTGATCTCTTCTTAGAAGATATTAGAAGAGATCCTGAGATGAGTGGTCTGGAGATAAAAGATGAGATGAAAAGGAGGTACAACATTATTATCTCACCAAACCAGGCGAAAGTTGCAAGGAGGAAGATATTTGATAAGCTGCAAGCTGAGTGTGATGAGCAATTTTCACGGTTAAGGGACTATGAGCTGCAACTACGGACCAGCAATCTGCACACTACAGTGGAGATTAATACGACAACAAGGGATGATGGCAGCGAGGCATTCTCGCAAATATACATTTGCTTTGAGGCTTTGAAGAGTTCTTGGAAACAGAATTGTAGACCAATCATTGGTCTGGATGGTACACACTTGAAGAACGCTATGCAAGGGCAGCTGCTTACTGCTGTAGGAAGGGACCCTAATAACCAGATATTTCCAATAGCATGGGCTGTAGTTGATTGTGAGAACAATCCCAATTGGGAATGGTTTATTCGAAAATTAAAGGAAGACTTGAGCTTGGGGTTAGGTGAGAACATCACCTTAATTTTCGACATGCACAGAGGTTTGATTCATGGTGTTGCTACAGAGTTACCAAAGGCAGAGCATCGTGCCTGTGCACGACACATCTATGGGAACTTGAAAAGAGATCACAAGTCAGACATGTTGAAGCCTTTGTTTTGGCGAATTGCAAGCAGTTACAACAAGGCGGATTATAAAGAAAATTATATTCAAGGAATTTGATCCCCAGGCTTGTAAGACTCTACTACGAAAGGATCCAAGTTCATGATCTACTAATATTCAATTTTTTGTCGATTTGGGAAAAATGGGATCTGTGTTTTTTTTTATTAAGATAAAAAGCCCATAAAAATTGGGTCCGGGTCGGGTATTTTATTTTGGTTGCAGGTGCTCGGGTCGGGTTTTAGTTATCCCCGATTATGGTTCTGATGAGTCAACGCCGGTCGTTGCCGGGAGAAATGACCCAGTGAATCGAGATTTTATGTCCATGGTGTAAAACACATGACGTCAAGTACTTGGTGCATGTGGCCATGCCAAACATATACTTGATGTAGTTGAGCATCCATTATTAAACTTGAGATGTGTGGCCATGTATTGCGTCATACCTCGTGTAGCTGGACATCTTTTTCCTATTATTAAACAAATTAGATTTGAAGGATCGACACAATGATGATGATGATAGTCCCTGACTCCTGTTTCTTACTAATTATGGTTACTGGGATGAAAATGTAAAACAGGACAGGGTTGGTTCAATGAGAGGAGGCATAGAGTTCATGGAGCTATGTGGGTTTGAGAAAATTGAAGGAGAGTTCTTGTTCTTACCTAGAGACAAGATCGATTCAGCCATTATCAACTCAACTGGAACAGAGCTCAATTTCGCCATCAACAACCCTTTCTTTGGAGTTCTTTAAATCGATGCAATGTCTTCTTGTGTCAAATTATGAAAACTTTTTAAAAGAACAAAAAAATTCGGATATGGCTATGAATAATACTATCAAGTAACATTCTTTTTGTTTTGTCTTAATAAGTGAAAAATTTGGAGACCAAGACTAAAAAAACTCTTCATAGCCGGAACTAAAAGAGATTTTACGGTTAACGTTAAGTGTGACACTCGGTCCATTCTCCCTTCGTCTGAAACGGTTCGCAACTTAACTGGTTTGAAACAGATTGATAAATATAGAGCAATACGGTTTAATCTGGTTACGATGAGTAGCGAACACATAAGAGAGAGTCTTTGCGTTGCCAGAACTAAAAGAGATTTTACGGTTAACGTTAAGTGTGACACTCGGTCCATTCTCCCTTCGTCTGAAACGGTTCGCAACTTAACCGGTTTGAAACAGATCGATAAATATAGAGCAATACGGTTTAATCTGGTTACGATGAGTAGCGAACACATAAGAGAGAGTCTTTGCGTTGCGCCGCGACGATCTAATGCAAGTGTGTACGGTTAGGGTACACGATGAAATCGCTTTATGTTCTTTTTAAACCGAAATCTTCTCCCGCCAATATATATATTCCGGCCGATGGTCTAACTAATAATATTTTGGTTATATATTATTTTGATTTAGTTTGGAGTAAAATTAAATGGATATTATTAGTTAGAGCTCTTATTAGTTATTGCCTCATAAAGAGTTTTAGCTCACTCTATATTTGGTCCAAATGTATTGATTGATTGTTAAAAATAGCATTTTTCCTAAATCAAAAATATTTTTATGTTGTGCGATGTTGGTACTAGGCTAGTTGGTAATGGTGAGAGGGAGGCTAATTGCTAGGGATTTCACATGAATATGAGTTTACTTTATTTCATATTGAATCTATCTTAATATTTTTGAAGTACATTTTTGTGCTATATCTTTTTTTTCTTTGTATCCAAACAAATTTCAATTAACTAAATTCTCTACTATCCTTACAACCAAACACAATCATTTCCTTATTTGATAATATGAATTTCAAATTTTCTAAAATCTATTTAACTAATTTAAAGCAATATATTAGATTAAAATATAATTCTCCTTTCACTTTTATTTAATCTTATATTTAATTATTTGAATGACTATTTAATACATAAAATTAAGAAATTTTCCGATTTTTTTTAGCATATGATGTAATTTCAATTTTTATAAAGGATATACATATTTTAAAAATTGTTTTAGGATTTTTGTGTCATCCTATATAATTCGGGTCGGTTTAAAATCAGAAATTAAGATCTGGTTTTACTAATCGGGTCTTTTTAAATTATGTTAATCGTTATGGTATCCAATAATATTAAAAATATGGTAATATTCCGGTTTTTACAAAACTAATTAATGATAACATAATCAAGGAAATCGAATTCAAAATATAAAGGAGAGAGAGGAAATATAAATTAAATGCTAACATTAACAACACAATCAAATTTTAAATAAAAACTACATGAAACGGATACTAACTGATTATTATTGACGACAATTTAGTGGGATATTTCATACCCAACTACTATATCCTTAGCATTAATTCATAATTGTCACATTTTCAAAGATATTGTGTTTGCTCAATAAATATTTTAAGATATGATATCAAACCTAATTCTATCATCACAATCTATAAATAACATAACAATCGAATAACAAAAACTCACCCAATTATACGAAACTCTTTGATACCACTAACAAACGAATCTTTACTGTAACAATGGCTGCACAATTTGCTTTCCTAAGAGACATACATCCATGTAAAATCAAAGGTTTGCTTTTAACCCGTTCATGTTTTCTATTTAATCAAATTCAGAAAAGTTTATACAGTCGAACCTCTATAAATTAACACTCTTTAAATTAATACTCGCTATAAATTAATAAATTTTTTCCGTCCCGAGTTGGGTCGGTGTAAAAACTAACACATTTCGATAAATTAATAAGATAATAATATTTTTAAAAATCCTATGTAAAAATATGGTCCCATCAATATTATAAATTAATAATCAAATAATATTAACATATATATATATATATATATATATAAATCTAGTGAAATATGACTCTATTGTTGTTTGGATATTCTTGAATTTACATCCTTATTGAGCTCATTTCTAATCTTTTTTATTGTTGTCTTCTCAAACCGCATCTAAAAATTGTGGAAAGTCCTAAATGCGATAATTGCTTCTTTATATATAATTGGTTCTAAAGTTACCGCAATATATTCTTTGACTTAATCATTACCATGAATAATACTAGTAGCCATTTCTTCTAAACTGTGAACTTCTAACATTTATCGTTTTTATCTAAACTCAAAATTAAAAATTAAAAAATTAAAAAATAAGAATTAAAAAAATTCTTTAAAAATAAGAATTAAAAAAAATCTTTAAAAATATGAATGATAACAAAAGTATCTTATTTTGTAATATAAAATTTTAAAAATCTCTTCATAAATTCTTCATAAATTAATAAAATATTAATTTATCGATAAAGTAAAACCTCTATAAATTAATAAAATTTCATAGTCCCGATCTTATTAATTTATAGAGGTTTTACTGTAGTTCTGATTGTATATAATAATGATTATGATTATTATGTTTGATTTGTGGAAAAAAAATTGAACAAGAATAATAAGTGTGTCAAATCCTTTTGTTGCTTTCTCATGTTCATAACCAATGCTCTATATCCTAAAGCTATTGATTCATCGAATGAGGCGTAATATTCATTATTTTAGTTTTATAAAATAAGCCATGGATTTGAATCATTGTCTAACGTTTTTTAACCTTCATATATATACTTTATTAAACTATCTACCGTGTACTAATACGATGCTAAAGCTTCGAATAGCAAGCCTTAGTGCACATTCATAAGTCATAATCCTAAGGTAGGTTCTTTATGATTATACCTATATGACCATATAATATATCTTACGTTTGAATTATGAATATATTAGTATCATATAATATACGGCCACTAATTTTACATTTATTTGAATGAAGGTACATGCTTTATGCCAAGATCATGGATATGGTGAAACCAAGTGTTTGTTGTTTGATAGTATGGCTGCAAAAGTAATTAAATAGCGTATTGATCAAACTCGAAAAGAACTTTCAACTTGCAATTTTTGTTACAATCATTATATTCCTATATGAAAATATATAAAAGATAGTTTTTATAAGTTTAATACATAATTGATAATGAGAACTTTTTTTTTGTAATTACTAAATAAATGTATTTTACTCATTATAAATTTTAATATACAGTATATTAGAGTTTAATACTACATACTTATATATAAAAATAAAAATACTTACATTTATATTACATTTAACTCACATGTTTCAATAATGAATTGTATTAGGTCTTACAAATAAAAAATATATTTTCAAATACAAATGTATTTTAGCAAAGATGAGTTTAATTAATACTTAATAGAACATTTTATTTGTTTCAAATTTACATACTTATAGTACTTTCAAATTATACCCACATATATTCAATAACAAATGGAAATACACCAAAATTTATATAACATTGTAACATTTATATTAAAAATCCAAAGAAAATCTAATCATTTTATACACAAAATTGTTAGAATTATATATAAAAATTAAAAAATGGTCTCGTAGTGTACCATGGGATAAATCCTAGTATTTATTATTTCTCTCTAAATATGTTTGTGAGTATTATTATTTTTATTTATTTTATGTTGATCAGACCTTTAAAAAGTCTTTGTTTATCTAACACTCACAAAAATGAAAACAAACGATTGTGGTCACGCGCCTTCTCTTACAAGGTCCCAAGGCATGTTTATTAGAAATAAAAATCAAATTAACAAAATATTTAGTTCATCAAATTCGTAATATCAAAGTATAATTTCACGAAATTTTCTAAAGTATGTCCTTTTAAAAACTAATCCCTACAAATTGGGAGATTCAATTATTGTGGTTTTGTTGATGTGATCAAGAGAAAAAGGACTGTTCTTCATCTGAGATCTTTTTCTTCTTTTAATCTCTTAGTCAATTTTAATTGAATCTCCCAACTTCTTGGCAAGAGATTTATTTTACTTAATTTCAAATCTCTCCCTATAATATCCTCTAATTCTAAATTGAGCTTTGTTCATATTTTCATCATATCATAGGACTTTGCATTAGTATAACAATTTCAAATATCTTGAACTAACATTAAATTAAGTTGATCACCAGGTATAACAAAATTGACATATTCAAAAGATTTTGTATTGTAATCATATACAAAAATTTATGTTTTATGTACATATTTTTTTATAACAAACTTAAAAATTGTTTTTTTTTGTTTTTGTTTTAGATCATATCAAATTAGGGTTTTGTAGACATGACCTAGCCTGCTAGAAAAGGAACCCTGAATGTGAAGTAACATGTTAGAAACCAGCTTCCTATACAATTTTCTCATTCCCTCCTAACGACTCATCATCAAAGCCCGAATCTTTATCTGATTTCAAATCAATACCAGTTAGCACTCTCAACAACCGAGACCAAGAAGAGATCCGCAATTGCAACCCAAGTTTCAGAATTGGTCAAGCTAATTTCAAGCTGCCCCCTTTTAATTGTTGGCAAAATCAAAATCGGTAATTTTAATGATCAAGTCCGACCCACTCGCAACCTACGAGCGATGAAGTCCACGTAGCATTTTCATCGGATATGAGTGCTGTTAGAATTCCACTTA
>NC_025698.1:1881929-1890578 GCF_000633955.1 Camelina sativa | reverse complement strand
TTTTTTTTTTTTTTTTAATGCATGCATGAGTTCATTAAATATAAATAATAAATCTGGTGAAAGTACAGAATTGTCTTTGTATCTAGTTAAGTAACAGAAAGGCGAAGTGGTACAGAAGATATTATTTAGGAAATTATTTTACATTTTACATTTTATTTAGGATTTCTATTTTGTTATTTACTTTTCTCATAAGTTTACTTTTACGTGTTTTATTATATAAGTAAGGATGAGAACTCCTTTTGTGAAAAGCATCCAAGCTAGAACGAGAGAATTTGGAGGTTTTTTAGATCGTGCTAGTGATCAGAGAGAGAAGGAAAGAAGAGAAGAGAAGAGAAGAGAAGAGAAGAGAGTGGTTCCATGTGTGTTCTCGTGTGTAAGGTAAAATCTGAGTTTTAATATGAACAAGGGCTTGAAGAAAGATTGAGCCTTTTCTATGTATCATATTGGTGTTTATATGTGAATCTATCCTTCTATAGAATCTGGTTAATATATGTTTTCATGATTTGTAAATCTGAGTTGCTCTTCTTGAGAAGAACTAGTGGACTCATGAGAGTAACGACTGATCGATCTATAGTATTTTATGATATTGGATTAATACTAAGTAATTATGCTTTTATCTTCTTTCTCGTATCTAATTAATATTTCTTTGATTGATTGGTTGCAACTTTTTCAGGAGATTATAGTGGGCTATGCAGTATCTATGAATTTGCCATTGTTCAGAAGAAGAATCATCCGAGAATCTTCTTCATGGTGAATATTTGCTACTAGAGATATGTGCATGATTTAAATAGTTGGACATGTGTATGATCAGTAAGGGTTTTTATTTATTTATTTGCAGGGCTCTCTTCTTGTGTTTACTAACACTCACTCTTTGCGGTGGGTGCCTCGACAACGACTACAACCATCAAGGTAAATAAACCGCACGTTCACAACAAAAATTTTATGTTTTTATATTATTAGCATATAATTAACTTTTATTTTTTGTAAAACCTAACAGAGTCCTGACGGGGATATCATAGACTGCACAGAAATATTAGCTCAGCCGTCGTTCACGCATCCTCTCCTCAAGGATCACAAGCTACAGGTCTTTGTTTTATTTATTTATATTTTTTACTCATTTACACATATCAGTTTCAAATATTTGTATGTGTTAAGTTCTTATTAATACAATGTTTTCCCATTTTTTTTTTTCTTTTTTCTTTCTAAACGAAATATAATACAGGAAATACCAAGAGATCTTCCTAACACAGCCAAAAATGAAGATGGAGTTAGCGGCTGGCAGATATGGAACGGTCGTAATGGATCGAAATGTCCCGAGGGGACGATTCCGATTAGGAGAGGATTGGTTTCTCAGAAGAACGGGTCTACTAATTCTAGTGATGCATCTATATTCACCCACAGACGACGATATGGGGTAAACGTAAATATATAGTTTTTTCTGTTTCCCTGTAATATGAATTGCTCCAAAATTTCATCATCTTTTTTTCTTTTTTTGTGAATATGCTAATTGTTATCGCATTTGTATGGACAGCATGCTATTTCGACGAGCAAACTAGATATTTTGGGATTTGGATCAAGCAAACAAAGTGATGTATCTAAATTCACCCGCGGACATGAGGTAAATATATAAGTTTTTTTTCCGTTTTGTGTAATATGAATTGTTCCAAAAAATTTATCAGTAACTTTTCTTTAACTGTATATCGGATTTGTATGCACAGTATGCTTTCGTATATTCGACGAGCAAACAAAATATTTTTAATTATTTATTTGGACGAAGCAAACAAAAGATTTATGGAACAAAAGTCACAATGAGTGTGGGGCACCCCAAAGTTGAACAAGTCGACGAGTTCAGCTCAGGCCAACTTTGGCTCGCCTCGGGTTCATATGAAAAAAGTGATATGAACACCATCGTGGCAGGATGGCAGGTTAGATTTCAATGAGATTTTAGTTGACTATTTGTTATATAAGTTTTATTTTAATTTTATAACTTATGTATGCAATATGACTAACATTATAATTGTTTTTTTTTTTTTCTATATAGGTGCATCCCTCAAAATATTCGGATTACCAGTCTAGACTCTTTATTTTCTGGACGGTAAGAGTGTGCTATGTTTTTTTTTGTTCACTTCAGTTTTATGACAATGCTTTCTATGAAACTAATAATACCTTTTTCCTTCCAATTGGCTGTTGACAAAAAAAAACTTGTAGAATTATGCATACACTTTTGTGGGATGCTCGGATCTTCGTTGTCCTGGTTTTATACAAACCAGTGTCAATGTCCTTCTCGGAGGCGCTATCTACCCCCACATCGAAGCCATTACAATTCAGATTTGGAAGGTTAGACGGTTAATATTTTTATTTTTATTTTGTTATAAAACTATTTTTAATATATATATATATATATACACACACACAAAATGTAGTATCCAAACCTTGGACACTGGTGGTTGTCTGTCCGTCTGAACAGTGACACACTTAGGCTATCAACAATGGAGCTGTTGAAAAAAATATTCAATAGTTTAATCACTCCAATGGAGGTGTTGAAAACCAAAAAAAATCGGCGTGGATTAATTTGTGTTGAATTCATTCAACCAGTTGAATCAAAAAATTTGGGCCCCACAAACATGCCGACATTCAATTTTCGTCTTTGTTTTTTTTTTTTTTTTTTGAAAAAAGAAGAAATATATGAGAGAGGATGTGTCGTATATTTATTGGACAGTAAAATTTTGGAGATATTTTTCTTATTTTATCATTTCAAAATCAATTATTATATAGTAAATAATTTTTTTATAAAATAATTTTTATATCAAAATTCATCATTTTTAAAACTCTATAAATAGAGACTTGGTTCATTTTATTCCGACACAAAAAAAACCAATATTTCTACTATATTTTCAAATTCTTCTTTAATAAACTTTTCTTTATTTATTTTTTTTCTTTTTTGGGAATCGATCATAACAACAATCCTACACAATTTCCAGTTGGTTATTGGCCCATCGAGATATTTAGTACACTTACTGACCACGCACTATTGGCACAATGGGGCGGTCAAATAATAAATGTTTACGTATTAAAAGAGAATTACGTCCCCAAACACACGACAACCCAAATGGGATCTGGGTATCTTCCGAACAGCGCCAATGCTGCGTATATGCTTGATCTAGAAATTGTGGTTAACAAGCAAGATTTACATCCGCCCTACAATCTCGAAGTATGTGAAACAAACCCTAGCTTCTACAAAGTCAAGAAGACAAGCAAGACGAGTTTTACTTATGGGGGACCAGGGGGACCTTATGGGGGACCTGAACATGCGGGAACGATTCACGTCGGAGTTAATTTAGTTTTTCTTTATTTTTGTTTCAGTCTTTTTTTGCTCTTTTAGTCTCGTTTTTTTTCTTTTATTATTTTGATGTTGCCTATTGAACCGGGTGTGTCATACACCTAACTTATTTTTATTTTAGTTTTGGTGAAATTATATCTTTTTAACATAGATTAGATTTATTTCACGACGATGAATGTATTTTTTTAGTAAAATATCAAGATACTTCATTATAGGATATTTAAACACTAGACTACATGTTTTCAACAAGTGTAAGAAGAGGCTGGTTTAGCCGGTTTTGCTGATGAGCTTGCTGAGAGGATAAAATGCTAGAGGGACAAGAAGATTGTGACGCTACTGAACAACAGCAAGAAGAAGAGATAGCGATTCATCATCTGGCGCAGATCTACGACAGCAACATGCAAAGTCATGATGCCGAATCAACAAGTGCAAGAAAAGACTGGTTTAGCCGGTCTTGCTACTGATCTTAATATGCATGCATGATGCAGCAGATGCTAGAGGAAGAAAATGATCGGAGATCATGCATGACTTTTCGTCATCTAACATAATCCCCAAGACTCAAGTTAACCGGTTATGCATTCCTCCTTTTCGAAATAAATAATATATCATTTTAATAGTAAAATTATTATATTCTTGTTATAACAACATACACATGTTGATTTGCATTTGGGCAGTGAAATATCTATACCACTAGCACTACCACAAAACACTAGACTACATATTTTAAGGTTTTAGCAAAATTTTCCAAATGATGAATTAGAATTTCTTTCCGAAAAATCAATCTATTCTATAAATTAAAACTGTGTGTTAATCGTAAATTGAATTCATTTAAGAATATAAGAACAGTAAAAGTAATAAAAGACAGTTATTTGAACCACTTTAAATTTTAGATATGAAATGTGGACCTCCCATTGAATTTTCTTGATTAAATATAATTACACTAATTACAAAAATAATAATAATAATACTATACAGCCCATTAATATTAATTGTGGACCTTATATCTGATATACCAAATAAAATAATAATGAATTTTTGAACCTTGATTAGGATATTTAGACCATTTTTTTTTATCAATAAGAGTTGTTGCTACAATAGTCCTCATGGAGCAAAGTTGATATACCAATTGGTATATAAAAATAAAACATAAAAGAAGTATTTAATGGTAGAGGATTTGTAGCAAGATGGTTCGCAGCTTTGTTGTGTGTGCGTCGGATCCATGTGAAATGAATATGTTTTCAAATTTTGCCTTCCAATGTTGCATTTCTCTGAACCAGTTATGAGTCTCAAAGTTGATGGTATGTCCATTAAGTATTTTGACCAGAACTTGGTTATCTCCTTCAAAAATTACTCGTCTTAGACCTTTTGACCAGCAGTGCTGCATTGCTTGAATCAGACTTTGGAACTCCCCTTCCATTGCAGTTCGTACTTTCTTTCCTTTTGCCTGGCAAGCCCCTTTATAAATACCGTCCTCATCTCTGATTATCCAACCAGATTGAGGTTCTATATCTGCATTCCTAAATGATGCATCGTAGTTGCATTTATACCAATGTGCAGGAGGATTTTGCCATCGCTTTTCTTGATCTGTGGTTAAATAAGCACTTGGACATGATAAAGTGGCCATATACTGCTCTGTTTCAACCCATTCTTTTGCATCGTTTCTTGTTAACTGAAGTGTTTTCGTCCAAGAGAGGTGACGTTGCTGGAATGTGAGAATATTGCGACTCTTCCATAATCTCCATAGTAACCAGATCGGCTGTTGTGTGTGGTGAGAGAGTTCGTCGTCTTGTTGCTCTGGTAATAATCGGTTTAGCTTATCTTCGACTGAAATTGATGGATCAATGAGGTATGGTGAGTAATGTCTGGACGCTCGCCATAAGGATTGTGAATACATGCAGGTAAAGAACAAATGGTCCGCTGTCTCTGGTGTTTGATAGCACCGTTTGCAAAGAGTATCTTGTGTGATGTGTCGTCGACCAAGATTTTCACCCGTTGGTAGTATCTTTGAGACTAGACGCCATAGAAAGTGTTTGAGCTTTGGGGCGGTTCTCTGTTTCCAAATCTTCTTCTTGAGGTTAATGTTGCCTGGAATGGGGTTTTGCTGATGAGCATTGAGTTGGACTGCTAGGTTATATGCTGACTTGACTGAATAATAGCCACTTCTGGTATAGTGCCAGCCAAAGATATCACTTTCTCCTTGAGAAAAAAGTTTGATGGTTTGAATTATTAGCACATCGTCGGGGTGAACTTGTTCTGTCAATTTCGTATAATTCCATTCTGCAGGAAGAGATAAAAGCCATTCACTGAGTCTTGTTGGAACACGATCCCCTCTTGGTCTTGGTGGTCTTGGTGGGTCTGTTGGTAACCATGGATCATTCCAGAAGTCAATCGTATTTCCATTGCCTATGATGATTCTTAGACCTTGTTTCATTAAGTCTCTTCCATGGATAAGTGATCTCCAAAAAAAAGGATTCTTTTCGCTTTCTTGTTGCATGTAGAATGTGTGATTCTGGAAAGTATTTGCCTCTTATTACCTTTGCCATTAGACTTTGGGGTTGTTGCATTAATCTCCAGGCTTGTTTTCCCAATAGAGCATCATTGAACAATTCCAGGTCTCTAAAACCTAAACCGCCAGAGTTTTTGGAGGTGCCAAGCCGTTCCCATGATAGCCAATGCATACCGTTATGATTCTCATCGGAGCCCCACCAGAACTTTGCTAGAAGATTGTTGATGTCTTGACATATCTCCTTTGGGAACTTGAATACGTTCATGGAATAGATAGGCATTGCAAGTGCTACGGACTTGAGTAGAACTTCCTTGCCTCCCATGGATAGAAATTTCTTATTCCAACCTTGAGTCTTTGATTTAACTTTTTCTGTGATATATTGGAACATCTCACTCTTCTTCCTACCAAACTGTTCTGGAATCCCCAAGTATTTACCTCCACCTCCTTCATTGTGTATATTCAGGATATGTCGAACCATAGTTTTATTTTCTGGCTTCACCTTCTTCCCAAAAGTGATGGATGATTTGCTTAAGTTGACAGCTTGTCCTGAAACCTTCTCATATAATGACAGAATTTCTTTTATCCTCTTTGCAGACCTCACATTAGCAAGTGTGAAGAAAAGTGAATCATCTGCAAAGAGAAGATGACTAACTTCTGGGCTTCTATTGATGATCTTTATGCCTTGTATCTTTCTCTCTTTCATATTCTTCTCCATCAAATGTGAAAGAACTTCAGCACACAAAATGAATAAGTAAGGTGATAACAGGTCACCTTGTCTGATGCCTATCTCTGGAACGATATAACCTCTTGGTGAGCCATTGATTAGAACCGAATAACTTAAAGTGGTGACACAACACATTATCCATTTTATCCACTGCTGATGAAATCCCATCCGTTTCATGGTTTCTTCAAGAAAAGTTCATTCTAGCCGATCATATGCTTTGAAAATGTCTGTTTTGATGACATTGTCAGTAATGAGTGTGCTTGTCTTGTCCTGGTGTTGAGACTGTTAAATACTTCGTGAGCTATGATGACATTGTCAGTAATGAGTCTGCCAGGAACATAAGCAGCTTGGTTTTCAGAGATGAGGCTTGAAAGATGTTTCTTTAACCGATTAACCAGGATATTTAGACCATTTATAGCGGTGATTCTCAGACAGACAGTTGCTAATTTATTAAAAACAAATAAACAATAATAAAAGAAGAGAGAAGGTGAGAAAAATAAGGAGAAAAGTAAGAATACTCTCACCACATATCACATGACTATTAGTTAAATTTTTTTTTCTGATTTAATTTTTAAATAAATAATTATATTATATTAAAATAATATATACTGAGAATTCATCAAGTTTTAACTGGTGGACATGCCTAGGGCTGTGCATTTGGATAACCCGTTCGGGTTCGGGTATTATCCGTTCGGGTTCGGATAAATGAGTTTAGAAAAATAGAACCCATTGGATATTTTTAGATATATGGGTTCGGTTCGGTTTGGGTACTACCGGGTTTGGATCAGTTTGGGTTATAAATTTTAGAACCCGATTAGTACTCGAACTACCGGGTACCCGAAAAAAATATAATTAAAATTAATTAAATTTCAATAAATTTAGTTAAATTTTGACTTATGTGACAAAATATTTTAGATATTTTGATTATTTTTGATATTTAGATATAAAACTAAATGAAATATTCAAAATTATAATCATATTTTGGGATAATTGCATTATATTAATGATAAATATTATAAATATGTTTATGCTTTCGAGTTTAATGGGTACCCAAACGGATACCGGGTATTACCCGATCCTAACCCGAACCCACGGGTATTAGAAAATAGAACCCAATATAGTTTTATAGGCAAACCCGTACCCAATCCGAACCCAGTTTTTTTGGTCGGGTTTCGAGTTGGGTATTCGGGTACGGTTTTTATGCCCAACTCTAAACATGCCCTTAAATTTACTCTGCTGTTGCTGTTGCCCGTTGTCTCTTAAGCTGGACTTTCAATTTCTTATCGCTTAATTGGCGACCGTTCATTGTGGTGATAGCGTTCTGAGCAGCCTCTTGCGAGCTTGATGACCAAAAAAATTTTACAGAAACAAATAAAAAGAAGCTAACACACGAAGAAGTCGGAACCGATGCAATAAGTACTAGCCTCAAAGTTTACAAATGGGAACTGTTTATTTGTTTACTCTAACAGAAAAAAATAATAATAATAATAAATAATAATAAAAAAAAACAAATTACCCACTAATCCAAAAACAAAATCATGGAGAGGAGTATTCAAAGGCTTGTGGAGGTTGTGGCTCGTCATCTACGGCCATAGCCGAGGTGGTTGTTGCTTGTTCGCCTTGTCCTGTAGCTGCCGCACCGTCAGCAGGAGATGCTGTTGAAGTTGGTGCATCAGTCAAAGACAGAACCTCAGGCTCATGAGGACGCAAGTCTCTTAGAAGGACAAACCCTGATGGAGCTAACTTCACCGGTACATATCTAGTTTCCTCCATCAATTTTATGTATTTCTCCTGTGAAGGGACTACACGAGCAGGGTTCACTAGAATCTCAAACGTCGCTTCTGGCTCAACCTTCTTCTCCACTGTTGTAGCTGTGCTATCAACCTGGCAGTAACATACAGAAGATATACTTAATGGTCCAAATATGATGAAAACTCGAGACTGACAGATTCATCATGACCATGTGATTCATCATAGGAGCAGCATAGGACAAAGTAGAAAATGTTAGAGAAATTAATTTCAATTCAATCAGATAGGATCATCATGATCATGAGATTGTATGTGTTCACGAAACTACCA
>NC_025698.1:1878995-1881788 GCF_000633955.1 Camelina sativa | reverse complement strand
GTTGAGAGCACAGCAGTTGGTAATTTGGCAGCGGTGTTGGCAGTAGCAACCGTGGTTGGTTTTGGATACTCGAACAAAGATGGTTTTGCGTGCGACATGAATTCAAACTTTGGGACTTTGAGGTCGTAGTTCAAACCGATGAACGCGGTTGGTGAGAACGCCAAGCTTATGAAGTAAATCAATGGGTACCAATACCAAAATTGGCTAAAGACAGCGAGGCCAATGACCGCAGTGACTTTGTCATGTTTTGTCTTAGAGAGCAGTCTAATCGTCACATTCCTTCCACCAGCATCAAGAATACCTGAAGCCAAAATTGCTCCCATCTTGCTCATTGTATCTTCATGCTTGTCAAGTATTATCTTCTCAAGTTGACGCCTGCAAAAACACAGACAAATTTAAGTCTTCAGAAGGGAACTATTTCCTACCTCCTATTGATGAAGAGATCAGAACTTTACTAACCTAAATGCTCCAACACGAGAATCGCTTGCTTCACTAATTTGGACCATCACCATCGCCATGGCAATCAGAGCACCTTGACGAACAAAGTCCACCACATCTGATGTAAGTGGCTCCAACAAGGATATTGCCTCACTCAGGCCAGTGCCTGCACAAGAGATGCCAACTGCAAGAGCTGCGCCATAGCGGACATGCGGATTGTACGACTCAGAAAGAAGGGATACAATACGGGGAGTCTACAGTTTAAATATTGTGTAACCAGTTAATAAGTGTAAGCGAGCACAAGAGCCCTAAAACACTAAAGAAATGGACTTTAGCGTCAAAAATTTATTGAGATAAAAGGAATATGGAGTACCTGCTCTGGATCAGAGTATAAGACAAATCCAAGTGCAAGAACAGCAGTCCTCCTGACATCGTCACTCACATCAGACACGGCAAAGTGAAGGAGTTGGCGGATGGCTTTGTTGTTAGCGGTTCCACTGTAAGCCAATGCGAGTGCATACATTCCACCGTAACGGATGATAGGATCTTGATCTCTAGTCATCTGCTCAATCAATGTATCTGCTCCCTCTTCTCTACCATATACTGTGAGAGCTATTCCTAGAGCCAATCCCCTGAACATAATATCAGATGTTTGTTATTTGAAGACTGAAAGAAATTATCATGCACCCACACACAACCAAAAAAACATCTTCCAGACTTGAAATTACCTTATTATCTTCTCATGCTGAGTCTCGTGAGCATAAGCGAGCATCTCACTAGCCTTATCAGTTGCAGTTCCAACCAACAATAGACCCATGCTAATGCCGGCAGCNTGGAGTCTACAGTTTAAATATTGTGTAACCAGTTAATAAGTGTAAGCGAGCACAAGAGCCCTAAAACACTAAATAAATGGGCTTTAGCGTCAAAATTTTATTGAGATAAAAGAAATATGGAGTACCTGCTCTGGATCAGAGTATAAGACAAATCCAAGTGCAAGAACAGCAGTCCTCCTGACATCGTCACTGACATCAGACACGGCAAAGTGAAGGAGTTGGCGGATGGCTTTGTTGTTAGCGGTTCCACTGTAAGCCAATGCGAGTGCATACATTCCACCGTAACGGATGATAGGATCTTGATCTCTAGTCATCTGCTCAATCAATGTATCTGCTCCCTCTTCTCTACCATATACTGTGAGAGCTATTCCTAGAGCCAATCCCCTGAACATAATATAAGATGTTTGTTACTTGAAGACTTAAAGAAATTATCATGCACCCACACACAACAAAAAAAATCATCTTCCAGACTTGAAATTACCTTATTATCTTCTCATGCTGAGTCTCGTGAGCATAAGCGAGCATCTCACTTGCCTTATCAGTTGCAGTTCCAACCAACAATAGACCCATGCTAATGCCGGCAGCTTCACCAGCAACAGCACTGTCAGTGTAAAGCACGCTTTTGATATCATCGTATATGTCTTCATCAGCTGTCCCAAGGGCAGCCAAACCAAGACCTAAACAAGCTCCATGTTGAATAACCTGCAATCATATTTCTTTTTGATGAAAATCAAATCTAAACAAAAGACTAACTTTTTGGTGATAGAATGAAAGACTATCCAGAAGAAAGATATAACCAATTACCTCAACATTAGTGCTGCGTAGGCTATCACGAAGAAATTGCTTGATTCCCTCACCATGGTTGGCATGAATAAGGCCAAGAGCATATAAAGCACCCCCTTCGGAATAAGGACTCCCACCACCACCTGCTCCTCTCTGAGGCAAGTATGGAGCCATCAGTGACCTGCCTTGTTGTAAGTGACCACTATGAATAACACCTAATCCTGCTGTAGCACTAAACTTCGCCCAATTGGTGGCCCTGCTTAGCCAATCCTGCCAATTCAAAAAAGAAAAGAAGAATAAATTCAATGCCATATCTTTATCGTTGAAACAAGTGCAAAAAAATGATAGTGAAAGTAAAATTTACCAAATTCTCCCTGAGGAAAGTGTCAACCGTCGTTCCAGCATGCATTATAGCATTAGCATATATTGTAGCACTGTGACATACACTGTTCCGCATCTCAACGGACTGTTTTATTGTCTTCAGGATTAGCAAGTCCGATCTACAGGCAAACAATGGTTATTGCTGAAGCATGTTACTATCTGGAAGAAACGACTTAAGAACAAAATATCCTTTCAAGATATTAAAAGGGAAATTAACTGCCTCACTTGTTATGGCTGTAAAGAAACTGGAGGGTCAGCTGTATTGATGTCTCTCCAGATAAAATTCCCTTAACCTTTGTTAACCTCTCAGCATACACAGCGTCAGCAGGAATCGTTTCATGCACAATTGTCTGAGATG
>NC_025698.1:1840410-1878179 GCF_000633955.1 Camelina sativa | reverse complement strand
AAAGGGAAATTAACTGCCTCACTTGTTATGGCTGTAAAGAAACTGGAGGGTCAGCTGTATTGATGTCTCTCCAGATAAAATTCCCTTAACCTTTGTTAACCTCTCAGCATACACAGCGTCAGCAGGAATCGTTTCATGCACAATTGTCTGAGATGAAGTGTCATCCGCCATCTGGACATCCCCTGCATTGTTCTCATTTTGAGCAGTAGAGGTCTCAACGGCTTGAACTGCTTCTACAGGACGGGTCTTGGGAGCTGGAAGGCGGTCTCTCACACTCATGAGAAATGCCTGGTGCTCATTCTCTACGAGATCGAAAGCGATTTGCAAAGCCAATAAAGCATCATCCTTACTCTCTGAGCGAAGAAGCTTCTCCAATATGCTCGCAACACCTTGTGGTTCATCCAAAAACATAAGGCACTGACAAATGCTCAAATAATCAGGAGAAGCCAGCTTCTGGTAAACATTAACAAGTAACCGAAGAACCTGCACGAATTAAACTACGTAAGGATGGTATCATTTGCAAATTAACAGTAAATACAAATTACCTACAAAAGTGTTTTGAGTTACCACATAAAGAATGCAATGAATTACAAGTTGTAATTTACAACTGTGGTTGAGAAGATACAATATAAGGTCCACATGACCGCTATATTTGCAAGGAAAGATAAACGAAGATATATCCTAGTCAACTCATAGTATCATAAACATATTACACTTGTTAAATTCCAGTTCTGTGGCCAGTACACTCACCTCATGTCTATATTCTCTGTGGTTAACAAAAGAGTGGGAAACATTGATGCAGTAAGATAATGTTCCCTGCACATTTTCACTCTTTACAATCGCTTCTTCCAACTTATCCAATCTCCGACATTCTATAGCAATGCCCATGGCTTGTTGATACTTTCCGTCAGTGATACATCTGCAAAACAGAAAATCATGTGAGTAAAATTAAATAACAAAGAAGAGAGTCAAAAAGTAATTAAATTAGGTATCCCATACTTGTCTAGCATTCGTTCAACAATGGCCACCAGTCTCGGGTCAATTTCCACAGCCTCACTTGACTCGACTGCCTTGGATCTGAGAATAGCATACTCATCTATTGCTTTAGCTGAAAGCGAAAACAGAAGCTTATTAGTGAATTTATCCGAGAAAAATCTTATAAAAAGAAAGACGGATGTGCGAAGCTTATTAGTTATATGTGCAAGTCTTATTAGTTAGAAAAATATGTGGTCTAAAACACTAAACTATTTGCTTAATACATGTTGCATTTAACTTGACTTAATGTATATTATGGTCAAGAAAATCCAAGCTACTGTTTACTGTCATCATAGGTCTAGGAAGAAAAAAAAAAAGAGAGGAGAGCAACAAGCTTCAATATCCTTACCAAGTAGAGTATGAACATAATCAGAATCCTCGGAAACATCAAATAAGGATCCAGCTCCAAGGGCATAGGACAATGAATCGTTAAGTTCACCCAAGTAATAGAAAACCTGAGATAAGAAAAAGATAACAACCATCATGAGGAAACAAGAGAAGGTCAAAGCTCTAAACTTATACCAATATCTACCAGCTTTTACGAGAAACAACCATATAATGCATTCGTGTAACTTTCACAAGTTCCTCTACTAACAGATGTGGCCAGTATATATATATACACAACAAGTAATCGTGTTAAGTTAAATAAAAAGCTAAACTGTACCTTGGAGACCAACAATGCAGCAAGCTGTCGTTGATGCTGATCAAACTCTTCATCTTCGTATAAGCTCTCTCTACCCAAAAAAAAAGCAAAAAGAGTCTCAGAATCAAGATAACAGTGTAAGATCTCGAGCTAGAAGAATGAGAAAAGTAGAGTAGATCCACAACTTTCAAAGGGAACAAAATAAATACATCGTATCAGTAACGGAGCCGTACTTAAGTCAGATAACACAATGGGTCCATTGGCATTAAGAATCTACATAATGATAGAACCTAAAGCAATCCAATAAAGTTATTGCAAATTGTGACATAACGACGCTTTCCTTTTCCCAATCAAAAACTTCACCTCGACACAAAACTGTCCATGACTGACCAAAAAAAACTTAGAATTTCAAGAATCCTAAGTCCTAAAATAAGAAAAAGCAACCCTAAAACCCCACCAATAGCTTTACCGCAAAAATTCCCAGCAAGCAAACAGATCGAGTGAAGTTAACAAGTAAAACCCTAAAAAAATAAGAAAAAAACAAAAAGCTAAGGAAGAGAGAATTACATGATGGGAACACTGGTGGAGATCTCGGGCCAAAATTGGTCAACCAATCTGTTGAGATAAGAGAGAGCGTGAAGTTTCAAGGAAGGATGGGGTTCATTGAGCATTGCAAGTAACCCACCGGCCGAACTAACCATAGCGACGGCCATTATCCTAATCGGAATTTAAAAAAGAAAAACCCTAACGGTGGAGAAGAGCTGATCAGACACGGAGGAACAAGAACCGAGCTTTTTAACCTCGATCGAGGGAGGAGAGAGAGAGAGACTTCACTTTTTCAGAATTAATAAATAAATAAATATAAAAATCGAAACTTATCGAATATTAAGGATACTTACCCAACAAGTCAAGTTATTTTAATGGATGCCCCTAAGTTTTATTAAGATTACACTTTCACCCCTAACATATATAAACGAGCGCCACATTATTGTACTATAATATATAAGGTTTATTTAATGGACCTATTAAACGGCCCATAAATATAATGCCGCCTTTTAGTTCCGCAATGTAATTTATAAATTATAGAGAGTTTTGTAATATGGTTTGTTTTAAGACATAGTTCACTTCAGACTCTATGTCCAATTCCAAACTCTTGTTGTTGGTGTTTTGCATTTGGTCTGATAGATGATGATCAATCAATTTCCCTCAGCTTAGGTTAGTGATCGATGAGCTAAAGTTTAGCGAATAATCAACATGTGTGCGATGTTGTTTGGCAGGCAGGCTAAAGAGTGTTAAACGTGGACACTAGTTTTTCCAAATCGGATCTTGAATTGTCGTTTACATCATTTACGTTTGGAATTGTTTTAGATTTTCTGTTATCTAGCAAATGAAGAAATCCCTAAAACCGACTGATCAACTTCACGGATCTTAAGTATGTATCTCTCTTTCATGGTAATCCCCATCATTTTGCTCATGTTTATTATATAATGAGAGAGGAAAACATGCATTATATTATTTGGTTAATAAATTACTCCATGGATGGTGTACATAAGAACTAAATTCTTGCTCCGAGAAAGAGAGATTGAGGAGAGAAAAAAAAAAAACAAAAAAAAAACTTTCTTTGTTTGTTTGGAAGTAAGCATATATGAGAGGGTTTCTGGTTTGCATCATTGATTGATGAGACACCTAAAAAAAAAAGCTAAGCTCACAAAAGTAAATGAAATCACATTTTGGGGTTTCAATATCCCGTAAAATTGACATGGCCTGTCATCCAAAAGATTAAGCCACCAAATTTGGCCATATCATTTTTTCTCGAGTCGAATATAATTATATTCTACTTGATATTTTCTCTTAGACAGTACATATAATTTTGTACGAATAAAACATGCAAAAAAGAGAGATATACACACACAATTTCAAATTTCGGCTTCTTGTTTTGGCCAAAACATTTTTTTTGTTATTGGCCTTTAAAACCTCTACATCCTTAAACTAAAGTTTAATATAATTATGATATGATCAAAATAATTCAACAAACCGTATATATTAATTGTTGTCATAGGTTCCCCAATTCTTCAACTATATTTTGCATCATACTTTTTTCTCTTTGTGTTGGATGAGATCAATATGGCAGTTGGGCAGACGATTAAACATAAAATTTTGCCCAGTGACCGGTGAATTATATCATTTAACTGTTACTCAACAACAATTATATCCTAGTTGTTATACAGGTTGAACCGGGCAGGTTTTGGTTTACTCTGTACAGCTGGTTTCTTGCCATAATATCCCCATGGTGTTCACTCTGTTAATTGAAGGATTAGGGTTCATTTTCTCTGTGATTTTGATCGTCATTAGCCACACTGTAAACACGTGTTGATCTTCAATCTCTTTCGTTTCATTTATCAAGAAAAACAAACAAACAAACAAACAAAACTGGGAGTTGTCTCTCATCGGAAGTAAACCAAGTGATCCGGTTTATTTAAGTCTACGTACAGTTGACGAAAAGTGCTTATACGATCACGGTCTCTATCTAACTATCTAAGTCTCTCTCTATATATACTACTCATGCAACAAGCAATGTCATATAAAATACATCCTCTTCCTATAGCTTTTAATAACAAACATTTTAAGTTTCCTATAATCATGGGTCTAATCGCCTGCAGAGCGTTTGTGTTTGTTTTGCTATTTGCTTTGGTCGCAGATTTTACTATGGGAGAAACAGAGTTGGGTGATGACAAGCACTTGTTTCCTCACCTTCACCCTCGTCCTCTCCTCCACAAAGGTGGCATCTACAAGAAGGGCTTCAAAAAAGGCTTGGGCGACTTTGGATCAGGTGGCGGTTGGATTGGAGGCAGCATTGGAGGCTTTGGTGGTGGAATAAGCGGTGGATTTGGTGGCGGTGGTAGTGGAGCTGGAGGGGTAGGAGGATTCAGCGGCGGAGCCGGTAAAGGAGTTGACGACGGTGGTTTCGGCAAAGGAGTTGACGGCGGAGTCGGTAAAGGAATTGATGGTGGAGCCGGTAAAGGAGCTGATGGTGGAGCCATTGGGGGAATCGTCGGAGGAACTGGTAAAGAAATTGGTGGAGGAGCCGGAAAAGAAGTTGACGGAGGAATTGGCGGTGGAGGTCACTGAGGATTTGATAAACCGTTGTGTGCATTGCCGAGGAGCTATAATAATCCCCATGCATGAATGTTGTCATTTAAGTAAAACTAATTCGTTAAAATTTAAACAAATGAAATAATAACTGAAATGTGTATCGTTTCCCTTTAATTTGTTTTCCTCTTATATGATTGTATTTGGTTCTTCGTGTAAATAAAATGGATAAAACGATCTAAAGAAAAAAATACTATACATAGTAAGACTAGTTTTTTTTTTTTTGGTATCAATGTAAAGAAGTAAGACTAGTTTTATATAGGAACTTTGAAGCCTTGTGCAATTACTAAATGGATATTAAAAAAAAAGTATAGGTTTTTAACCGAGACCAGAAAAAACTAAAGCGATAATACTAAAACCAACTAACTTTAACAGTTCTTAGCTCAGAAATTAAACCCGACAAAATAATCACAGCGATAAAAAGTTACTTCCTCACGCGAGAACGCTAGTACAAAAACCGTTTCATGAGTTCATCTAAACCGATGGCGAAGAATGACTGGCTTACCAGTTACCAGGAAAATGATTCCAGAGATCCACCAGTTTGGAAGGGTAAAATGGTAATTTTTTACATTCTCCGGTGAGTTTTGAGAACCTTGTCAAGTAACTGAGGATTTGCAAACCGGACATGCCTTACTCCGTCCTAGCCACGGATCAATACACTGCACAGTTCATAAACAATTGTTGATTTTCGAATTTCTCATATCTAATAAGGGGGTTTTGATTCGAATCAGTAAAAAACTTACATCTTTATGGAATTTGTGCAAACAGGGGAGATGACGTATGGTGTCTCCGATCGTCGGTGTTTCCAGACAAATAACACACGTTTCTTCAAACTTATCAGTCTGCATATTATCACCAACATATAACACCAAAGAGAAAGCTTTTTAGTAAACAAAATTTCGATATGAAAAAACTGTCTTGTACATGTGAACCTTTTAGCTTACCTGAACTGTAGACTCTGGTAAGTCGTTAATGCGTTGAGTAGAAGCGCCGCCATGTCGATGGTTGTTTTCATCAAGAGCTAGCAGCATTTCGTAATCATCTCTGCATCAAAAATGGTTAAAGCGATCAAGCTTCACTTATTGAAGAATCATAGTAAAATAAGGAGACAAATACCATACTCGTTAAAGTCACGATCCATATGAAGAAGATTCCTACTGTTAATGGTGTGTTCAATAGCATTCTCTAGTCCCTCCAAAAAATCCAATCTCTGCTACATTTAAAAGGGGTAAACGATTATTAGCTTTGATACTTAATAAAACATCAGCGACATTCGAGGATATAAACATGGTTAAAAGAGTACCTCGTCAAAGCTCATATCATTTGGAAAACTGAGATTCATAGCTCCGTCTAAAAGACCAGGTGCACGACCTAAACGATGACCTCGACCCCGTGGTGGTGCTCTAACAGGAGCACGAGCCTGTGGAGGATTCAGTCGCCTCCTTGAAGAATTTTGTTGTAGTCGTGCTTCCAGACGACTTCTCCCACCAGGGTTTGCTGCAATCTGTAATTTATATTCATTGGCATTAAAACAGCGGGTAAGATATTCAAAATGAGCCTCAAGCCAAGTGCAAGTTTTGAAAAGAACTAATCAATGTTTGATAATGTTTAGCCTCGCCTCTAAACACAGCAAATCGAAAGAACCAGATTAAAAAACGCCAACACAGAAAAGTCTCTTTGTCCATCACTTACGGTACTAGAGTTTCGGGTATTACGAGTAGAAGAACGACTAGAAGAAGCACGGCGAGAATTCTCTTCTTGTCCCAACATCCTGGCTAAGTTTAAATCCATCTGTTCCAACGTATCAAGTCGAAATAAGAACCTTAGTTGATAAAAGGATGGAACATAAAGAAGACATCCAAAGAAAGGGAACTCGGAGATCTACCTGCTCATGTCTGATCAACCTCTCTTCTTGGTACAGCTGTTCTTGCAGTTCACGGGCCAAAATCTCATCTGCTTCTATTTGTCTTACATTCAAATCAGATACACCGTTTTCAATATGTGTAGGACCGCCGAAGACCCGTACTTCAGGAGATGAATCTTCAATTTCCAACACTTGAGTGTTGCGTCTGTGATGGTTCTGAATTCGTGGTGGCCTTGAATTAGATGGTTCCCCAGGAGATGTAATAACAGTAACTTCTGGCTCATTTGAAGCCCTTGAACTAGTAAGTCCATTTCTCCGCCGTCGTTGTTGTCTTGTTCCTCTTTCAACCACACCGGTTTCATGCACATCAAGTCCGGAAACAAAACTACAAATTCCGCGTGTGTCACTCTCATCCCTCTGATTCCGGCTACGCGTACTAACCCACCCATCCGACCCATCTCTACTCGCCACCCTATACAAAGATTATAAACTCTTATAGCACCACATCCTTTTGATATCCATCCATACAAACATCTAATATAAGAAGATAAAGGAAAACATATTACCTGCTACGCGAACTTTCTGGTCTTTTGCCTCTAGCTCTTCCGTGAATATCTATTCCAGAAACAATCTCTCTTATGCCAATGGAAGTTGCAGTTTCAGGAGCTAGTTCCTGTTCAACACTGACAGTTTCCTTGGAATTGGTATCAGCAGCTAGCCTGGCTCTAGCTGCTATTCCATGTGGAGATATGCAGCCATGTCGAACCAATCTCTTAGTGCCTCTGTTCTGTTGTCTGTCACTGGAAAGGTTAATTGTTTCTCTATTAGAAACAGAGCCACAATCTGCTTTTTCTTTACCCTTATTACTATTCCCAGGAGGCAGCGTAAAAGAGTTATGATCACCTCGTAAAGGAGAACAACCATTTATGTCTTCAAATGCAGCAACACGAGCATGTCCATTGAGTTGATTTAGATTTAAAACCGGATTCCTCTCTGCACGATCCCCGCATGGATCAACGGAGATGGATTTCCCTTTATCCTTCTCAACCGCTGGTCTCCTAAACAAAGAACTGCCTCCTGAAGCACGCCAGCGAGTTAGCGTATCAGAACTTTCACGGTTTTCCCCAGTTTCGGGGAGTGCTCTGGTTCTACCACTAAGGTAATTACGGTACTCTTCTCCTTGGTATCTCACTGGTGCTTCTGGAGAAGGTGGTCTTCTCTTAACCTCTCTAGTTCGTACCGGTCTATCTGGAGTATCAGGTATGGTGATTACCATGTCAAAGTCAGTGTTATCCATCCTGAAACAGTTGAAAACAAAAATAAACAATTCAGAAATTGAAAGCATTGTAAATTAGCAGTAGACTTTTTCTGATTAATGAGATGTTTTGAGATTATTCAAAACAAAAACCTCAGATTATAACTTAGAGCAAACACAAATTCACCAAACGTTAAGAACACACAAGAATCGGAATTTGCAGAATTTTTATGGGCGTGCCTTCAAATTAATTATCATCTGAGGAATTTAAGCCACGAAACTACCAGAAAAACGAAGACTCGTAGGAATTTGTTGATACACCAAAACGAGAAAAAAAAAAAAAAAAAAAAAAANCGTCTCCAGAAAAAAATAATCGTAGAGAACAAATCTGAAATACAAAAGGAGATAAGAAAATTACCCGATTGAATGTGATTCGAAAGTCCGAACCGAAACCCTAGTTGTTCGATGAGGAGCAACTGCATCTGCGCTACCTCTCCCTCTTGCTCAATGGGGTGCAACGATTGGACCTCAGATTATTCCGGGTCGGGTTAGGGGTTACTGGGTCGGGTTTTGGAACTTTAATTAGTGATGTTGGCGTACACAATTTTAACTGGGTTTAAGGTCCAATAATTTGGGGTTGAGGTCCAATAAGTTGGGGTTTTTTACAAAAGAATAAGGCCTCTTTTTGTTTAAATTGGCTAACACAATTAAACTGCGGTCAATTTTGAATAGTATTCGTAAATACTAAATAGTATATCCATCCACTACACATATTTACAAATAACAAGTTTTCAACCGAGTAAAAAATTATGGCTACACATATTACTATATTTGGTCATACGAGTAAAAAAAAAAAAAAAAACAAGTTTTCAACCGAAAAAACTCTAATTAGAGTCCAATCGTCTAATTTGATTATGTCATATTGTTAACAGCTCTAAATATCATTCTTATTTTGATGCATTATATATGTGGCGTCGAAATACTATAAAATTTCAGCTTAATATTATAAACTAATGCAAACTGATATTAACAATTTGATTACTTAATATTAGAGGTTGAGATTTACGACATTGTTTCGCTTTCAACGATAAATAGATTTTTCAAAGTCCATTTAATACTATTAGTTTAAAATTTAAAATAGCTATATATTCGAAATCAGTTACATACGCATTGAACGCACTCATGACTCATCATCAAGTAAGTTTGACAAAAATATAGGACAAATGTACTTTTTTTTCTTTGGGATTTGTTTAATAGCAAAACTAAGAAAAACAAAAAAAAAACATAGTACAAGTAAAATCATTTATTGGGATAATCAAGTCACCAATTGCCTCAAAACCAATTATTTTGGCCGTTTCTTAATGAATTATTCGAGGAAATATCTTCTCTCTCTCTTTTTTTTTTTCCTTTCAATTTGGCTTTTTCTCCATCCAATATATATAATGTATACTATTTAAAGTAAAAAAACATTACTCTTAGTATTTTGTTTGGTAACTAATTTCTAATATTTGTTTTGTTTCAATTCTAGTAAATTCGTTCTACATGATTTTCTAATATGTATAATGCTAATTGTTGTTACTTATGACTTTTGATAATAAAATCTGACTATTGAATTCAATATATTCATTAAAGTGGGGAGGAGGTAGCTAGCTTTTAACGGTTATGAAATCTAAACTAGTAAAGTTGTTTCAAGATTCCATGTAAGCCTCCCGACCGGGACTTTGAACCTTCCCATTGGAGAGACGACAGCCAAAAGGAACCGTGTCCATCTTCGGTTCCTCTGCCTCTCTCTCTCTCTCTCAAGAAAATTTATTCCTTTCTTCCACAACTTGGAAAAAATCTTACTCTTGTACTTGTCTCTGCTTTAGATCTCTTCTTTTTCCACAAGACCAAATCTTCTCGGGTGGGTTTTCCCCGATCTGGGTCGGATCTGATTCCTCGGAAGCAACGAATCTCGAGGCTTCTTTTTGTGTGTGTTTTTTTTTGGCTTTCCGGGGAAAGGCTAGAATCATTTGCTCTCTTCTCTCTACAGCGAAATAAAAAGGAAGATAACTTCCCCTTACTTGTGGTGGTTGGTAGCAGCAGCTCTTTGATCCAATCGTCCTTCTTTGGTCTCTCTGCTTCTTGATCTGGGTATACCAAAAAGTTTCCTTTTTTGGCAAATATTTTTTTTTCTGGGTTTAGGATTTCCAATTTCGATCTGTTTTTTCGGGTTGTTGAATGATTTGAATTTCGATTCCTAGCGTCTTATATCTGTTCAAAGCTGTCGGCTTTCCTCTAGCCATTTGGGGATTTTGCTTGGGTTTTGGGTTTTATCTCCAATTTTTCCAGATTTGGTTGCAATTAGGTTTATAAATTGGTCTTGGGTTGAAAGGGTTTTAGGTTTTAAGATGATGTAACTACTCGAGTTAGGTTTCTCTTTGAGTCCTTAAAAAGCTTTTAGTTTGTTATATCCCATCCCACTAGTGAGAGATATGGCAAGCAGCATTGATGTTACCAAGTACGGTCATAGCCCTGTTCATCACGCTGTTGTCACCAGAGATTATGCTGGTCTCAAGAAATTGTTATCCGCTCTTCCTAAGATGCGTGACCCTTCTGAGGTTAAGAATGAAGCAGCTTCTGTAGCTGAAGAGACAAAAGCTGATTCAATCGCTTCTATTATAGACAGGCGTGACGTCGTGAACCGAGACACGGCTCTCCATTTAGCTGTGAAGCTCGGTGATGAGACCTCCGCGGAGATGCTTATGGCATCGGGTGCTGATTGGAGCTTGCAGAATGAGCATGGATGGAGCGCACTACAAGAAGCTATTTGTGGTAGAGAAGAGAGGATCGCTATGATCATCGTGAGGCATTATCAGCCTTTGGCTTGGGCTAAATGGTGCAGGAGGTTGCCTCGGCTTCTGGCTACCATGCATAGAATGAGAGATTTCTACATGGAGATCACTTTCCATTTCGAGAGTTCTGTCATACCTTTCATTTCAAGGGTGGCGCCTTCGGATACTTATAAGATTTGGAAGAGGGGTGCTAATCTTAGAGCGGATATGACGTTGGCTGGCTTTGATGGTTTCAGGATTCAAAGATCAGATCAGACTATACTTTTTCTTGGAGATGGGTCTGAGGATGGTAAAGTTCCTTCCGGTTCTCTTCTTATGATTTCACATAAAGATAAGGAGATAATGAATGCTTTAGACGGCGCTGGAGCTGCGGCATCAGAAGAAGAAGTTCGCCAAGAAGTGGCTGCAATGTCCAAGACAAGCATTTTCAGACCCGGGATCGATGTTACTCAAGCTGTTCTCTTCCCACAATTGACATGGAGGCGTCAAGAGAAGACAGAAATGGTTGGGCAATGGAAAGCTAAAGTGTATGATATGCACAACGTAGTTGTTAGTATAAAATCAAGAAGAGTACCGGGTGCAATGACCGATGAGGAGCTTTTCTCAAACACTAATCAAGAAAACGATACAGANAGTAAGTTTGACAAAAATATAGGACAAATGTACTTTTTTTTCTTTGGGATTTGTTTAATAGCAAAACTAAGAAAAACAAAAAAAAAACATAGTACAAGTAAAATCATTTATTGGGATAATCAAGTCACCAATTGCCTCAAAACCAATTATTTTGGCCGTTTCTTAATGAATTATTCGAGGAAATATCTTCTCTCTCTCTTTTTTTTTTTTTTTGTTTTTCTGCTTCAATTTGGCTTTTTCTCCATCCAATATTATTATAAAGTAATAGTATTATTTTTAAAAAAAACATTACTATTAGTATTTTGTTTGGTAACTAATTTCTAATATTTGTTTTGTTTCAATTCTAGTAAATTCGTTCTACATGATTTTCTAATATGCATAATGCTAATTGTTTTATACTTATGACATTTTATGATAAAAAATCTGACAATTCAATTCAATAGAATCATTAAATTGGGGGAGGAGGTAGCTAGCTTTTAACGGTTACGAAATCTAACTAGTAAAGTTGTTTCAAGATTCCATATGTAAGCTTCCCGACCGGGACTTTGAACCTTCCCATTAGAGAGACGACAGCCAAAAGGAACCGTGTCCATCTTCGGTTCCTCTGCCTCTCTCTCTCTCTCTCTCTCTCAAGAAAATTTATTCCTTTCTTCCACAACTTTGAAAAATCTTACTCTTGTACTTTGTCTCTCTGCTTAGTTTCTTTAGATCTCTTCTTTCCACGAGACCAAATCTTCTCGGGTGGGTTATCCCCGATCTGGGTCGGATCTGATTCCTCGGAAGCAACGAATCTCGAGGCTTCTTTTTGTGTGTGTGTGTGTTTTTTTTTTATGTTTTGGCTTTCGGGGAAAGGCTAGAATCATTTCTCTCTACTCTACAGCGAAATAAAAAAAAGGAAGATAACTTCCCCTTACTTGTCGTTGGTAGCAGCAGCTCTTTGATTCAATCGTCCTTCTTTGGTCTCTCTGCTTCTTGATCTGGGTATATCAAAAAGTTTCCTTTTTTGGCAAATTTTTTTCCTGGGTTTAGGATTTCCAATTTCGATCTGTTTTCGGGTTGTTGACTGATTTGAATTTCGATTCCTAGTGTCTTATATCTGTTCAAAGCTGTCGGCTTTCCTCTAGGCATTTTGGGGATTTTGCTTGGGTTTTATCTCCAATTTTTCCAGATTTGTTTGCAATTAGGTTTATAAATTGGTCTTGGGTTGTGAGGGTTTTAGGTTTTAAGATGATGTAACTACTTGAGTTGGGTTTCTCTTTTTGAGTCTTTAAAAAAAGCTTTTAGTTTGTTATATCCCATCCCACTAGTGAGAGATATGGCAAGCAGCATTGATGTTACCAAGTACGGTCATAGCCCTGTTCATCACGCTGTTGTCACCAGAGATTATGCTGGTCTCAAGAAACTGTTATCCGCTCTTCCTAAGATGCGTGACCCTTCTGAGGTTAAGAACGAAGCGGCTTCTGTAGCTGAAGAGACAAAAGCTGATTCAATCGCTTCTGTTATAGACAGGCGTGATGTCGTGAACCGAGACACGGCTCTTCATTTAGCTGTAAAGCTCGGTGATGAGACCTCCGCGGAGATGCTTATGGCATCAGGTGCTGATTGGAGCTTGCAGAATGAGCATGGATGGAGCGCACTACAAGAAGCTATTTGTGGTAGAGAAGAGAGGATCGCTATGATCATCGTGAGGCATTATCAGCCTTTGGCTTGGGCTAAATGGTGCAGGAGGTTGCCTCGGCTTCTGGCTACCATGCATAGAATGAGAGATTTCTACATGGAGATCACTTTCCATTTCGAGAGTTCTGTCATACCTTTCATTTCAAGGGTGGCGCCTTCGGATACTTATAAGATTTGGAAGAGGGGTGCTAATCTTAGAGCGGATATGACGTTGGCTGGCTTTGATGGTTTCAGGATTCAAAGATCAGATCAGACTATACTTTTTCTTGGAGATGGGTCTGAGGATGGTAAAGTTCCTTCCGGTTCTCTTCTTATGATTTCACATAAAGATAAGGAGATAATGAATGCTTTAGACGGCGCTGGAGCTGCGGCATCAGAAGAAGAAGTTCGCCAAGAAGTGGCTGCAATGTCCAAGACAAGCATTTTCAGACCCGGGATCGATGTTACTCAAGCTGTTCTCTTCCCACAATTGACATGGAGGCGTCAAGAGAAGACAGAAATGGTTGGGCAATGGAAAGCTAAAGTGTATGATATGCACAACGTAGTTGTTAGTATAAAATCAAGAAGAGTACCGGGTGCAATGACCGATGAGGAGCTTTTCTCAAACACTAATCAAGAAAACGATACAGAAAGCGAGGATCTTGGAGATATCTTGACGGAAGACGAGAAGAAGCAGCTGGAGTTAGCGCTCAAGTTGGATTCACCGGAAGAATCTTCTAACAGCGAGAGCTCTAGGGTTTCTCAAAAGCAGAATAGTTGTTCCTTCGAGGAGCGAGAGATTCCAGTAACGGATGGAAACGGGTATTGCAAACAGGAGAAGAAAGGATGGTTCAGTGGATGGAGGAAACGAGAGGAAGGGCACAAACGAAGTAGTGTTCCTCCAAGAAGTTCACTTAGTGTCGATGAGAAAGTAAGCGATCTTCTTGGAGACGATGATTCTCCATCTCGTGGAGGAAGACCGATAAAACCTGGAAGACACTCAACGGTTGAGACTGTTGTGAGGGACGAAAACAGGGGATTAAGAGATTCATCAAAAGCAGCTTCAACATCAGAAGGCAGCGGAAGTAGCAAGCGAAAAGAAGGAAGCAAAGAGAACGAGTACAAGAAAGGGCTTAGACCAGTTCTTTGGCTTTCTGAGAGGTTTCCATTACAGACAAAAGAACTTCTTCCATTGCTCGATATCCTTGCAAACAAAGTCAAAGCAATTCGGCGTTTGAGAGAGCTTATGACTACGAAACTACCTTCCGGAACATTCCCAGTCAAGGTCTGTCCTGTTTTATATAACCTTTTGTGATCAAAATCATCATTTTAGTCCAACTTGTTGCTCATTTCATTTGGATATTTTTTTTAACTGCAGGTTGCTATTCCGGTGATTCCTACGATTAGAGTACTTGTTACATTTACAAAGTTTGAAGAGCTAGAAGCTATTGAAGATGAGTTTGTCACACCACCATCAAGTCCCACTTCTTCAGTTCAGAACAGTCCTAGAGAAGAAACACAGAACTCATCAGGCTCATCCTCCTCATGGTTTCAGTGGATCAAAACACCGAGCCAGCGTCCATCAACAAGCTCGAGCTCTGGAGTTATTAATACCGGTAAAGCCGAGAACGATCAAGATCCATTTGCAATTCCAAGGGGATACAATTGGATCACATCTGAAGAGAAGAAGAAGAAGATCCAAGAGAAGAATAAGGCTAAGAAGGGTAAGTCATCTCAGATCAGCTGAAGAAAAAGTAAGACAAGTAAGAAGAAGATCATCTTTCTTTGTCTCTGAGAACATAAAATACTGAAATAGGAAAAATCTAGCAGATTATATTACTACTGGAAGAAAAAGAAAAAAAAAACAAATGGAACCTTTTTCCTGGTTCTTGTACTAATAAACCAGGGAAATACAAGATTCAATTTAAATATATAGTGGATGGGGAAAATTGAGGAATGATGTGGGTTAATGTTGTTGTGACTTTATTTATATTTGCTTATGATTCTTTCTCTGTCTTTTGGTTTAAATCATTGCAATATGATAATTATATATATCTTGAAATAAGCGGCAATTGTTGGTATGAGATCAAATTGAATTTCTGTATTTCTCAAGTGTCTTGAGTTCCTAGGTCATTTTTACTCAATGATGGGTTTACTTAACTCTACTAGAATCAATACACAGTTCAGACACAGTGCTAATGAGAAAGAAAACACAAAACTCAAAAGGGATAAATAAATGTCACTGGATTATACAGACACCACAATATTTTCTTTTAGAATATCCTGCATGTTCTCCGTCCTCGGATGCGCTGCAAAATAAATTTCAAAAACGCATGTTAAATGTCATTTTTACCGGATCAAGGTAAACCGGTAATTAACGGGTTTCCTGATAACCAAAGTTAACCAGCTCAGTTACAAAATCAAATCCATCATCCAAAAACAGAGTAACTTTTGTATGTCTAGACTTAGTTTTACCTAAGCTCAAACTCTTGAACATGGGCAATATCTTTACCGTGAGCATCAGGCCAGCTTACTTTCCTCTGATCCACGCTTTTCTCCGCCTCCGTTTTGATCTTAAGGATGCTTTTGAGACGGCAAGGCTCGCTGGAGACTGCGGTGCAGCTTCTTCCGCTGTGTCTCTTAGGTGGCTGATGTTGTCGCCTCCGTCTTCCTCCTCCTCCTCCTCGGAAGCCAAGACGACCAGCATCCTCGACTTTTGTGTTCGATTTATTAATAATGTCGTCAGAACAAGTACTTCTTGAAGGTACGTAACAAGACCGGACCAAAGCCGAACACTTTTCTCTTGTTGATGTCGCCAGGTGGTCCAAGTTAATGACCTGATTTCGATCCAAACCCGTCCCGTAGTACTCAATTGAACACAAACTAGACAGAGAACCTCTATTAACTAAGACACAAGAAATTTATCAAACAAAAGACAAATTAAAAAAGGAACTATGTTTGGGGTTTGTGATTTAGGGTTGTAAGATGATGCGTGGAAGAAAATGAGAGATGGTAATGAGAAGAAAAGGCATGATGCGGAAAAGGAGAAAGAGAGTAATCAAGTGTTAATGTTTTGTGGGTTTAGGCAATGATGCATTTTTGGCATATGGGATCGCTTTTGTGGGGTTTCCAATTCTTGCTTTTCTTTTTATTTCAACAAGTTTCGGGTTTCATTCAGGAAAAATATAAGTTGGTATTGGATCTTTAAACAAACAATGGAGAAGTTGGTCCAGATGAGCGTTCTACATTACATATCAAAGAAGCACTAGTTTAAAATCTATAAACTATATAAACCAAATTCAAATTTTCAATCATTGCCAATTATTAAAAGCTAGCACAAAACCCATAAATTTTGTAGAGTAACGTTAGCGACTTAGCTCATCATCTTTATAATGTGCCTATAATATACAAAATATTAAATATGGATGTATATAAATATACATGCTATCACTAAAAAAAGTCTAAACTGCATAATCATATAACATTTCAGTTACCAACTATTTACACCCAAAGAAAAGTTTCCATTTGGTTTGTTTGCACACAACAATATCTTATCCATGTCATGTGTCATTGTGTATATAGTACTAAATACACATGTATTTGACATGAAAAGTTTCCATTTGGTTTGTTTGCATGTATTTGTTGTATACACTTGATGTTTGGTATATCAATATACTCCCTCTGTTTCAAAATATAGGATGTTTTAACTAAAACACGCAGATTAAAAAGTTTTTACTTTTAATAAGTTCAACCAATCAGAAACAATACTACATAATATAAAATACTAAACTAATCTAAAAGTTGCATAGAAAATTGAAAACATCCTATATTATAAAACAAAAAACTTCTCTAAAACATCTTATATTTTGAAACGGAAGTAGTATTATATACACTGTACAACTTACTTTTTTTTTTTGTGTGCAACGCACATCTTACTATATTTAGTAATAGTATATACACAAATAAAAAGATGATGAAGCTATATGTTGTTATGTTGGCATTGGGGCCATAGTTAGTAATAATAACAGCTAACAAAGAATGCTAAGGCGTGGCGATGGAATGAATTATCATTATGATGTTTCCATTAACCCTATCACTTTAATTAGTTATTTTCTACGCTCTCTAATTTCCGCCTTTTTCCCTAAGACATCGTTTCACCTGTCCTTGGTTCTATTTTTTTCAATTCAGATCCATTGTAATGAAAATGACTAAATTACTTATGTTTCAAATTCAATGATTAAAATCTTACAGATGACCTCTAATATCATTATTAGGAAAAAAAGTCTGTACTATCACGAAAAGTATCACCTTTCTCTTGACATTTCTGAAAGATTCTTCACATTGTTTCACCTGTCTTTGGTTCTTTTTTTACAAATAAGGGTCACTACATTGGGCCAAAACAGAACTAACCATGGAGTTTGAAGTTTTTTATTTGGGTGCATATATATTTATATTGAGATTAAGATTTGGTTATAGCTACACAAATTATGATCTCTTTGCCAAGGTGACGACTGTAATGTGGGAAAAAAATGTTAGGTAATGCCAATTTGTGTATACACCTTAGCACTTTCCTATTTCATGCAAAGATTTAACTCACCTAACCTTTTTTTTTGTTTGTTTAGCAAAAGAACCTATGATGAATGCATCCAAAATATAAAAAAAAATGATTAGATTATAAGAGATTGTAAAAATATTTTTTCACAAAACCTGATCAATCAAAAAAATAAATAGTCGTAGAAACCAGCTAAGAAATTCTAAAATCGAAATAGCTCCAAATAGAGGTCTATAATCAATTTTCATCTCTAAAACATCATGGCTTAGCAATGTTAATTTTTCAAAAAAAAAAAAAAAAAAATCCTTGTAGCGACGCAAGAGCCGATTTCCTAGTGTATTTTAACTACTCAAAAAAAAAAATACCATTATGATATGATCAATGTAATATTATTCCGAGAGACATTGAATATAAGTAGAACTACAGAACTTTGAGGAAAAGACGAAGATGATGGTAAGTAGTGTCATGATGTTACTAATCATTGACGTGACAATGGCGATGACGCCGTCCAGCACCGGTGCTTTTAAAGTCCAAATAAATTGTAGTTTTTTTTGTTAACTCTCAAAAAGAATATGTAAATGTGTGATTTTACACTGAATAAATCTTTATAACTTTATATCTAGTAATAGTATAAACACAAATAAAAATATGATGAAGGTATATGTTGTTATATATGTTGGCATTGGGGCCATAGTTAGTAACAATAACATCTAACAAAGAATGCTAAGTCCATCTCCATTCAATTAACCCACTTAGATTGCCTTAATCTTAATTAATTATATAAATTATACTAAACTAACTAAAGTAACTCACTTAGAAACTTAAACAAAATCATCTTTGCACTAGAGAAACTCACATAGGTTGCTCAAGCATTTAAATAATAATTTTTTTATTTAAAATAATAAATAATAAAATTTTACAAAATTCGGAATAGTAAACATATATTACAAAATTTGGGAAACTAAACATATTTTACAAAATTCCGAAAATATTTATTGTTGGGTTGCACCAAATTTTTGCCAGATATGCTCAATCAAGTCGTTTTTCAAAAGATCATGCATTTGTGGATCATGAACGTCATTTCGAATGTCCATTATTTAGATTTGTTGACATATCTGTAGAGTACGATAGGTAGACATGAGAAGTTCCGCTTCCTTCATTGTGATAGAACTCTGATGGTTCGTAGAAATTGTACTCATGTCGTTCGTCTTCCACTATCATGTTATGCAATATGATACATGCTCTCATTATTTTGCCTATTTTTCTTTTATCCCAAAAAAGTGCGAGATTCTTCACGATTGCAAACCTAGCTTGCAAGACTCCAAATGCCCGCTCTACATCTTTCCGGCATGCTTCTTGATATTGAGCAAAAAGTTTTGCTTTTTGGCCTTGTGGAAGTGTAATCGATTGGATGTAAGTCGCCCAATTAGGATAGATACCGTCAGTGAGGTAGTACGCCATTTTGTATTGCCGTCCATTGACAAAGTATGTAACTCTTGGAGCTCTGCCTTCTAGGATATCATCAAACACCGGTGAACGGTCCAAAACATTAATATCATTAAACGTACCTGGTGGACCGAAAAATGCGTGCCAAATCCATAAATCTTGCGATGCCACAACCTCTAGTATGATTGTCGGTTTTCCAGATCCACATGAATATTGTCCTTTCCATGCAGTGGGACAATTCTTCCACTCCTAGTGCATACAATCTATACTCCCTACCATTCCGGGGAAACCGCGATGTTCTCCAATATTAAGTAATCGTTGAAGGTCTTCCGCTGTTGGCCTTCTAAGATACTCGTCTCCAAAAATATTTATTACTCATTCCACAAATTTTTCAAGGCATTTGTGGGCGGTTGTTTCAGCGAGTCGTTGATATTCATCCATTGCATCAGCCGAACATCTGTATGCCATCATACAAATAGTTGCCATACATTTTTGAAGTGCAGAAAGACCCAGCCTTCCAGTAGCATCTCGTCTTTGTCTGAAGTATGAGACTCCATTCTCAATAGTATTGACAATACGAATGAACAATGGTTTGTTCATTCTAAATCGACGGCGGAACATTCTGTGATTGTAAGTTGGATTCTCACTAAAATAATCATTCCATAGCCGAGTGTGGCCTTCTTCGCGGTCTCTATTAATGTGCACTCTGCGAAATATTGGAGCTGATGGAACGTCTTGGTGAGTGTAGTTGTATTGAATCTCACCCACTATATTATCGACTTCCTCCTCTACCATTTCATCGACTTCTGGATCAGAACTCCAATTAGACATTTCTCGATAATTTGGCTTTGTTGTGAGGCTTATGGGTATTATGTCTTAGGAAATTTGTTTATTTTGTGATAGAAATGGGCTTGGAAGACACTGAAGTTATAAGAAAAGGAATGGATTGAATTGGAGAGAGATTGTAATGGAGATTGTGTAACAAGAAGAACTGAAGTTACAAGAAAAGGAATGATATGAATTGGAAGAGAAGAAGCGGATGAAATGAGGTTACTCAAACAATTATTCAATATATAGACTTAACAAAAGACAAAAAAAAAACAAAACCCTTTCACGGGTTGGACAAACCGTGAGTGTCCTTGACAAAGGCCAAAAGCCATACAATGCATACAAAGGGCAAAAGTCATATCAATCTTACAAAAGGCTAAACCATACAACCCTTTGAAAAGGCAAAAGCCGAGTACACATAACCCTACAGACCTACGGATAGAAAATGTGACACTAAAACACAACACCCATCACGGGTCTCCAACATCAACACATCTTAGTCAACAAGACAGCTTCTTCCTTTCGATTGACATCATCACGACTTGGAACCTGAAACACAATTAGAAGACAATATGAGTTAAACACAACCACAAATTTATTACATACCAAATGTAAAACACAAACCAGTTAGTTAAACACGAACACAACAAGTTAAGTAAACCGAAACTAAATGTTGGTCAACATTTGATCAAGGAGTTTGTCTCTAAGGCGTTCTTCAGCAGGGGTTAGTTCACTCTTGTTAACCAAACTGTCTAGCAATCTCATTTTGTTGTGCCTCTCTTTAGCCGATTGTTCTTGATCCTTCATTGCTATGATCTTATCTAGCTTAACCACTGAACCATCCTCCACTTCATTACTCACTGCCGGTTTCCTCCCTTTTTTCTGGGAAGCTTTAACCCCCGGAGGCCTCATTTCAGCTCCATCATTGCTCGAACCGGGTGTGTATGCTCCTTCTGGAGCAAGCTTAGTCCGCTTATGGCTACATTCCTCCGTGATCCATTTCTGATCATTCTTGAGTTCCCTCCAGCAATGTCCTAGAAAAAATGGCTTCTTCTGATCATTCTTGTAAAGCTAAAACGCCATGCTAATGACATCATCTTCTGATTCTCCACTCTTCTTTCTTGAACTCGCTTGTGTGTAACACCCAACAAACTTGTTGACTTGGTGGTTTATCTTGCTCCACCTAGCCTTACATTGCGAAGGACCTCTTGCGTTTGAACCGGATGCACCATCATTTGCTTTGTAATAATCTGCAACCCTCTTCCAGAAACTATTTAGCCGCTGATCGTTACTGACAACAGGATCTTTGCTAGTGTTTAACCAAGCGCTTATGAGATTCCGATCCTCCTCTGCACTCCACCGCTTCCTAACTCCTCTGCCTCCGTCTTCTTCAGTCTCATCTATTGTAACCTCGATACACTCTTCAGATTCAGATGCAGGGCTAAAGTGAACTGGCTGAGAAGAAACGGATTGGCTAAAGTGAAGTGGCTGAGAAGATAAGGAAGAGGTAAAGTGGACAGGCTGAAAAGAGAATGTATTTGGAAGAATCGGATTTTCAGAACCGTTTGAGTCTTTTTGAGAATTCAAAAGATCAATAAAATATGGCTGTGAAAAACGATTAAGGTTTCTAGGATCCATTGCTTGTGTTTAGGAAAGCTGATATAAAACGAGAAGGGTTTCTAGGATAAAAAGTTAATGGTTTTTGGAAGTGCTTAACAATCACGGTTTATAATGAGGTCAAGGTTAGTTGCGCTTTAAACCTAAAGGTTTATTGTGGTAAAGCAAACTGAGTGATTAGTATCAAAGAGATATACTTTTCAGTATATCTCTTTGAGTAGACATGTTGTAAGAGATACACTTTCTCAGTAAATCTCAATGGCTAAAAGTATTCAAAAAGCTGATGTTTAAAGTTAAAACTATATTCAAAGACCATCATTTGCTTTGTTGAAACTTTTTAAACACAACCGCAACACTTGATAAAAAAAAACAACTGCACTTGAACAAATTTTAATCACAACCGCAAACTTAAACACTTGAGCAAACAAAACAATAACATGTGGCAAAACATGTACCACAAAAGCAAACTCAAACCACTCCATACAACAAGACAACAACTCTTGAGCAAATTTTAATCACAAACTGAATCTAAAACACTTGATGCAAATAAGACAACAACAGTTTTGGAAATTTAAAAGCCAAACGGGTTTTAAAAAATATTTAAACACTTGACCAAATAAAACAATAAATACGTAGGTCACAATCTATAACACAATTACAAACATAGCACAAACATAACACTTCAAGAACATCAATAAAGCAACTAACTCATGCCAACACACAAACTCAAACATAATCTAACAACAACATATCAAAGCTAGAGTACCATACCTTGGATGGTTAAGAGAATCCAACCGCTGTATCCACTTCATGGATACCACTCTTCACCATTTAACCTCGCACAAAACAATACAAAAGGGTCAATATTAATCACACAATAACTTATACAAAACATAAACTGAAATACATTCTACTCCTAATAAGAACAACAAACTGGTTCACTCTACAAGCTATAACAAAAAGGACAAACATATCTAATATCATAAAAAAGCAATCAAACAATCAATCGATTATAACCGAAACCAGTTAACCCTCCACACAAAGCTCAAAATCAATTGAACATCAAACTAATCTCATGTTCTACGCCTAATCTGTCAAATCGACAGAAAACAATCACCATTCAAACAATCATTCGAATTAATCTTAGCCACCCGATATGAATCAACAAAACATGCAATAAATTGGAGATAAGAACACGAACCTTCTCTCTCCGACTCGTTAGCCAGTGGACCTCGCCGTTCGCTGTAGGCCACCAGAAGAGTAACCTCCGCTGTCGTTGTCCCACCACAAGAACCCTGCCGTCGTTTCTCGTGAGAACCCAACCGTCAATTCTAACGGTTCCGCCGATCTGGAAGCCATCGCCTCCGGGTCACCAACAACCAACCAGTTTAAGCCGGAAAAATCAATGGATTCGAGGTCATTCCATTGATTTTTCCGATTACAGAAGAATCGCATCTTCATCCGCCGTTACATTCGAGAGAGAAGAGAGAGAAGTCCGGTAAAGAAAGGAAAAAAATGAGGAAAAAATACAAAAAACACTTTTATATTTATTCACCCGCCATTCACCAGGCGCCACGTAGCGTTTCTAAAGAGTTTCTCTGAATCCTTTCCAGAATAACGATTTTTGGCTAACTGAATCCAAAAATGTTTTTTAATTGTTTTTTGTGGGTCCCAAATCCATGAGTAACCCACTGAGTAATTACGAGTGGAGATCTAACGCGTGGCTATGGAATGAATTATTATTATGATGTTCCATTAGCCCTATATCACTTTATTTAGTCATTTTCTACACTCTCTAATTTCCACATTTTTCTCAAAGACATCGTTTCACCTGTTCTTGGTTCTATTTCTTCAATTCAGATCCATTTTAATGAAAATGACTAAATTACCTATGCTTCAAATTCAATGATTAAAATCTTACACATAGGCCTCTAATATCATTATTGGAAAAAAAAAGTCTATACTAACACGAAAAATATCACCTTTTTCTTGACATTTCTGTAAGATTCTTCACAAAATATAATGAATGATACGATTATGAACTCGTAATGTTTTTGAATTAATGATTTATATGATAATTTTTCAACTAAAGAAAAAATAGAAGGGCCAAATTGAAAAAATGAAAAACTTATAGTACCCAAACGTTATTTAAAAGAAAGCAAAGTCGTCGTGTGCGAAAAGTAAACGCGACACGTACGGCCACCTGATTAGTAACACGTAGGTCCATATCTCCTTGCTTCGAATTCGAAATGAACAGTACAGATGTAAGGGAATGATATTTGTGACGCTTTTTTTTTTTCGAATTTTTCCTTTCAAAAACAATAAAAAACCCCTTAAAACTAAATATGTCAAACATGGAACTTAATTTTTTTTTTTTAAATAGCATAAGATTTGACATAATATTAGAAAGTGTAAAAAAATTCAGACTTTGAAAAACATTGGCTAATGTTTATTTTCTATTTTTACCTCTGGATAACCTTAATTATTATATATGATCACCACATTTTTTTTTGGTTCAACACTATAATCACCACATTAATCCCAAAACTCAAAGTTTGTTCAATCAAAATAAATAAATATTTTGATTTTGATATACGAAGGTTTTTGCATTAAAAAATACCACATTCAGCGGCAGACACACAGTTAAGGATGGTGGGCGTTATCTAAAGAGGTTAGATTTGAAAAAAAAATCAAAACAATAAGACTTAACTGAAAAAGAAAAATCAAAACAAAAAACAAAATTTGGCCAAGTCGTGAGAGAATAATGGGGACGGATAGGGTACGTGGCAATATTTTATAGGTTAAAAAAACGACCAGCACTCCGTATTTTAGATCCAGTTGACGATAGTGAACCCAGACTATAACCCGTCTGGGTTCTTTCTTCTTCTTCCACAATATAACCATTTCCTCACACAACCACCCCCCCTAGAAAGAGAGAAAAAAGTAGGTTTCTTCATTTAGAATTCTGATAGAAAAGAGATAAAACAGAGTCTGTTATGATGATGACCATGGTTCAGAGGAGAGGAGGAGTAGACTCTTCGGCAGCGTACAACGTTGTCCATAAGCTACCTCACGGTGACAGTCCTTACGTCCGAGCCAAACATGTTCAGGTAAAGAACACACCAAAACGATTTGTGATTTATACTATATTTGCTCTGGCTGAGGAAACTGATTTTTTAAAAAAGATTTTGGATTGATGTTTTTGGTTGGTTCAGTTGGTGGAGAAAGATGCAGAAGCAGCGATAGAGTTGTTTTGGAGAGCGATTAAAGCGAGAGATAGAGTTGATAGTGCTCTTAAAGACATGGCTTTGTTGATGAAACAACAGAACAGAGCTGAGGAAGCCATTGAAGCTATTCATTCCTTTAGAGATCTTTGTTCTAGGCAAGCTCAAGAATCACTTGACAATGTCCTCATCGATCTTTTTAAGGTAGTATAAAATTATCTCCTTCTCTTTTTAATTTTGCTTCTCTTCTTTATTCTTAGTTTGTGAAATTGACAATATTGGTATTTTGAATTCTGAGCAGAAGTGTGGGAGGATTGAAGAGCAAGTTGAGTTATTGAAGCAAAAGCTTTGGATGATATATCAAGGAGAAGCTTTCAATGGCAAACCAACAAAGACTGCCAGATCTCATGGCAAGAAATTTCAGGTCACGGTCGAGAAAGAAACCTCTAGGATCTTGGTATGATTTTGTTCTCATTAGTCCCTTTTAGATTTCTCAAGTCTCTTTCTTGATCAATGAACTTATGGGAATGAATGAATGTGTGATGTTATAGGGAAACTTGGGATGGGCTTATATGCAACTAAGGGACTACACAGCGGCTGAAACCGTTTACAGGAAAGCTCAAGTGATAGAGCCAGATGCTAACAAGGCTTGTAATTTATGCACATGTCTTATCAAGCAAGGGAAGTACGATGAGGCGAGGTCGATTCTTTCTCGTCATGTACTAACAGAGAACAAAGAAGGTTTTGGTGATCCGAGGTTGAAGGCTCGGGTTCAAGAGATTTTGAGTGAGCTAGACCCACAGGAGAAGGAAGCACCGGTTTTAGCTTCTGTGTCTGTGGAATGTGATGTTGGTATGGATGAGATTGCAGTTGTGGAAGGGCTTGATGATTTTGTGAAGGAATGGAGGAGGCCTTATAGGACAAGAAGACTTCCGATTTTCGAAGAAATCTTACCACTGAGAGATCAATTAGCTTGTTGATGATTCTCTGTGTGTTTTGGATTTTGATGGGTTTGAATACAGAACAGAAACTTTTTGGTTAGAAGAATGTAGTAATATAGAGTTTACTTCTTGTAAGCTTTTGTTTTGGGTGTCGTTATCTGTTATCACTGTAATGTCAAATAGAATCTCATTCCAAATAGTTGATGTTATATCTATAAATAATTTAGTTGTTGTTGTGAAGACAGACATTTAGGAAATTGTTCTCTTGTACATTAATCTATCCCATAGGATATAACATATATAGAGTGATACAACTTTAGGATTTAGGGTTTACACTAATAGACCAATAATGGGTATCCACATAATACAATATATTTATAACACTCCCATTTGTATGATTATTATAAAAATATAGTCCCAAATGCGCATGTGAGATACTGCCTCGTTAAAAATCTTACCAGGAAAATCCAGTGGGAAAAACCATGGTTAAGGGAAAAAGAGTGCACCGCGCTTTTACTCCCCCTCATGAGCACATCACTTGAAATCTTCGAGATAACCGATCCAATATGATGAAGTAGTTTCTTCAAAATAGTGGTTGGAAACGCCTTGGTAAATGGTTCCCCAAATCTTCACTTGAACGAATCTGTAGTAAACGTGTATCGCCATTCTTCTATTGGTCATGGGTCTCGCAAGTGACTCATCTTTATCATTATCTTTGTTTTTCACAATCTCATCAATGTATTTCAAAAACTTTGAAGATAATAGTCTTTCACCATTGGAATCATAATATTCCCCTTCAGGTGTTTATCTTTCGCGTGTTCTTTTGTTGTCTCATTAAAAACCTTTCATGGAAAAACTCAATGGGATAAAAACCATGATAAGGGAAAAAGAGTACAACCACGCTTATGATCATATTTCTCTCCCTGAAAGCATCATCTTCAGGTTATGCATTATGATCATATATGTCATCTTTTCAGAACTGTTATCAACAGTGCTTTAGTGTACAAAACTCATATGATCATCATATATTCTTCTCGGTCATTGAACTTCAAGTCATTTGAACCCCTTTTATATCGAAGATCTATTTCAACTTTAAGCCCAAAATTCATTTACATACAATCTTCCAAACAATCATCTTATACATAGGAGTTCTTCATAATCTCCTTATAAAACTTTCTCTTTCAACTCTTTTTCTTATTATGTACTACAAGACCATTTTTCTATGTAAGATAATGTAAGCATCTTGAGATAACATCTCTCTCATCAGATGTCAAATTTGTAACCTCAAGAAATTTCATAAAATATCTGATCTTACACAATCTGATTTCTCCATCTTTCAGGAGTAATATTTCATCACTGATTATTTCTCCATATATTCCTAGGTATATGAAATCTCTACCGGAGATCAGATAATATTTTCATCATCAACATATTTGCACTTATTTTTGTACCTTTCTTTTAACAAGAACCACTTGTAAGTGCTGAAGAGACAAGAGACACATATAATTTTTTCTTTTAATGAGGTTCAGCAAAGGCCTATGTCCTCAAACTTTCTTGAAAATACTTCTTGAACACAATTAAAATTAGTGTTCAATCTCGGATTTACACAACCCTAAAATATTCACTTATCTTGTTACCGATTTATTTTCAACCCACTATAAGATCCCTAAGATCAACAACAATGATCTACACACATGATTCTCTCATGCAGATAAACTTTCACCACTTTCTCCTCAAAGGTGTCAAAAGTCTACAAAATGTTTTCTCGAGAGCTATAAAATATTGCTACTAGCAATATAATTACTTTAAGAGATATTTTTGACAGTGTGAAAACCTTATGGATAGACTGAATCAAGTTTTGCTCTTATTTCAAACTCATAAGGGATCTACATAGTTGCTTCCACCATATGAGAGTGCATTTCTCATAATAAATATCAAGTATTTATGAGAATCATTGTATTTCTACACATACTTTATTTCTCATACAGATCCCCTTATGTCCCACTCATTTTACACTATTCAAGTGTAAGGACTACAAGTCCAAATATTGTAATTCTTTCAATGATTAATCAATCATTCTTTGTGTACACTTTACAATAGAACCTATTCTATTAACCACGGTTTATGATCCTTGATTTTCATCAATAACATCATCAACTGCAACATTGCATGCAAACATATTACAACGTCGATTTGCTTATTGGTTCTTTTTTATTCTAGACATGACTCAACTTCTTGAGATTTCATTTCATTATCATTCTCAGGTACCTGAATCTTTTTCTTACTCATGTCTACATCTCTTCTAGAGATTTGTCATAACTCTTTGCTTCCTCGGTGCCATATTAGTTTATGCTCGTTTTCTTTTCCGAGGATGCTTATATTTGGAACAATCAGTCTATCACACTTCATGTGATCTTTAGACTTACTAGCAGTTGATCTTATCCCCTTCTAGGATATTAATTTCAATTGGAGCACAACTGGTATATGTGACTTTGTCACTCAAGGTCAGAAAATGCCTTCTAGCATATTTGCTAAACTTTGCAAATAAATTATTTTTTTCAATTTCTAGCGCACATTTCTTAGTTCGAGGATCAAGATAATTTTTCCAATATTTATTTTCCGGCTGATTATTTTCTCCCCATCATGTTGGAAAGACTGACTCACTGAAACAGTCTTTAAATCTTGAGCCTCAAATTCTCGAGATATTCAATATTTAAAAGAGATTCATATCCAACATATTTCCAACATTTTTTCAAATTCCATCTTAATCACCATGGTGGAGCAACTCAACATGTATAACACATTTTAGATGGAATATATCTGGTTTCTGACCCAAACCAATTGTAATGGGGATTACTCATGATAATCTGTTGGCCCGATGCGAATTTATTGACATATAGAGTCATTTTTGTCAAGCACATAGCTTGGTTTCACCACCATTGTCAGTTAACCAAATACTCTTCCAAACTCGAATATATGGTGGATGATCAGTCCACAATATCTCTTTGTATACGTACCAGAAAATTGACACTATCCAAATTCATGGGTCGGTGAAAACCATATAATCGGCTTGCTTTGTAAAGCAGCACACATAAAAAAACACTAGGAAAACTCTTCAGGTTCTCTAGTGAATGTTTTCAGAAATTTCTGATTATTCTTTTGCATCATTACTAAACCGGAATGGCTAAACCGGTCATGCCAAACAGTGAGATTTTCACAAAGCATTTTATCTTCTAGATAAAGCATGTAATCTCTTAGAATACTTTTCTTGTCTTGGGTAATACTTATGATTTCAAAGTATTTTCTTTGCTTATTGTCTCAACATGATTACTTTTCAAAACCTCAAGATTTGCTCTTTCATATGAGTGACTAAACTCATTTTGGGTGTGAACATAATCTTAGATTTGTTCCATCACCTCTGTATGTGGGATTCATTAATTCTCCCCCTCGAGAAGATGACACTTTATGTCTATCAATCTCGATTTGAATCCCACTCTGTAATCAATAACATTCTCAAATTGGGTCATGTATTATATTTTAGACCTTTTTAACTTTGAGATTTGGGAGACTATAACACATTTATATCAAATTGTGTTCACATAGACAATAATATATATACTCTTCCTGAGCTTTTAATACTTTTTTTTTTTACTACTTCTTAATATTGTAGTAGAATAGTGGAAATTGTCTCACACTAGCTTCTTTCATCATCATATATATATGAGATAAATACCTCATGTACTTATTATTCACTTATAGTGGAGATACTAGTCGACTTAACCGCGATCTTATAATATGTATATCATACCCACATTTATAACCATTTTTATAGCAACTTTCTTATCATTGATGTGACATTTTCCTTTTTCTTTGCATAAAGTCATATTCAGTTCAATGAATAGACCAAGCCAATAGGATGTGATTTATATCAACATCTCATAATTTTACACAGTCACAAAAAAAATAAGATTACAATATTTTTAAAATATTTTTCACTATATTGTGTCTTACATAACAATATTTTGTGACAAGTAGAATATATTTCTCTAATATATTTTCAACAATGATATTATCTTCTATTATAATATTGGTTATAAGTGGAATTAAGTTGTTTATATATATTCTCTTATAGACTTTTAGTCATTTACTTTCTTTAGATTATTCTAAAGAACTAATGAATTTTTATGGTCATATACTTGGACTTAAACCTCCACATAGAAGTGATGCCAAGAAAACATGATCAATAATTATTATTTAGTAATTTATTACTAAATTTTCAATGTATTCATTAAAGGTGACATGATTTAAAATATTTTATCATGATATTATATCTAATTTTAATGAGATTTAAATTTGTGATTAAACAAATAAAATAAATCACAAACTGTATAAACTGTATTCTTTTTTATTGTTTTTTTTTTTTTTAGATCCGCATGAAACTATTGAACCATTAACTTATAATGGAACAAGCAATAATATGACGTGTGTGGTTCCATAACACAAAACACTTTTTAGACTAATGTTTCAAAGAAGCATTAAATCTACATGTCTATAAAAGTATGAAAGAATACTTATCTTTTAAGTGCAGAGATCACTGTAAGAGATCCAAAACAAAGATGAAGTCCATGGTGACAATCGCTTATTCAGCTGTCCGTATCAAATCCCTCGCGTGATTTTGGAGACGGAGGCGAAAACGTTGATCTTTTTACTTCACTATGAGATATAAATTACTCCTTCAAACAAAAGACACACTTTTTGTCAAACCAATGATATACCAAACTTAATAACCAATAAATCCAAATAATCAAGGTAAAACAATAACGAATGATGATGTAGTAAATAAACACCATGTACCAAAGAAGCTATGTAAACATATGAAACGATGAGTTATCATACTCATATATGTTTTCGATGACATCACAATAAAATAATAAATTATGCCTTTGGTTTGAGAGAATTAACCGGACAAAACCATGTAGCAATTTGAATATGATGTGCAAGATCTCTATTATAGGTTTCGATCATTAAATATTATGAAGTCAATAAGATTATGATAGACAGTTTTAAGTAATAAAGCATAGAAAGTACTTATCTGTATTGAATCGTAGATGGTCGTCGTCGTCGGAGAACGAAGGCTAGGTTTCGTAAGACTTCTTTTAGCTCAAACCGTTAAGGTTATTTTTTTTTTTTTTAGACGGCTAGGGTTTGGAAAAGTTTAGAGCTTGCTGATAACATGTTGTGAACACAGAGATTTAGGAAATTGTTCTCTCGTATATTAATCTATCCCATAGGATATAACATATATATAGTGATACAACTTTAGGGTTTAGGGTTTACACTAATGGGCCGATAATGGGCATCCACATAATACAATATATTTATAACAGTTGTGAGTATATAAAGCTGATCCTTAGACATCATATAGAATACAAAAGTATAAAAGCCTGACCTATATAGTAAGTAAATCAAAGAAATGCTTAAAAACAGTTGGTTTCCTAAGGATCATTCTTGGTACCGACTACCGAGTCACATGTTTATGCATAAAAGTAGGAAAATACAAAAGAGAACGAGAAAAAGGGATAAACTATACTGGGAGGATCTCTAATCAGATTAGTAGCGGTGTTGGTCTGTGGATAGTGTTTAACACTTGAAGCCATGGCAAACAGACAAAATGATGATGAGAATTAAAGCAACGACGATGCCGAAGACTACGAGCTTTATCTTCATGTTTTCAAACCACAACTTTCTTTTCATCTTTGTTCCTTGTGTTCTAAAATCTTGTGCCTTTTATAACATATTCAGAAAGAAAGAAAAAAGAAGAGCATGTTACCACTTGATAAGATGTCTATATGTAGTGTTTATGCCGTATTAGATATGTGGTTACTAACCTGTGAGCGAAGGTTCTCAGTTTTGTCAACTAATAGCTCGATTTTCTCACCACGGTCAAGGACCTGCCATGGGAATGAATTGCCGACACAACACATTCAGCTTACATGTGATGAGTATCCAAAGAACACATGGATAAATTATTAATTCTAACCTTCTCAATGTTCTCCATCATAACACCCTTCACTTCAGTCACTTGAGCCTTAACCTTGGACAGTTTGCTAATCTCCTCAGGATGATCCGCACAGTACTGCATGTGCTCCTTCAATTTAGACCTGAATTACAACAAAACCAGTTTTAAAAACACACAACCACAAAAGATGGAGTTGGAGTATGATAGTGATATTTCAAGTCAAAACTTAAAAAAAAAAGTACCCGAATTCTCTGTTCAAGCTGTTGGCTTTAGCAGTAGAAGCTTTGCCACCACCGTATCTCTTGCTAAAATCCTCCTTGACTCGCTCCAAGAAAGCCATTGGTATCTGCCTCCCAGCAGATTCCACAACAACGACACAATAGGCTGCATAAAAACAGAGAGAATGAAAGATCTCTTACACCACATCCCCATCTGATGCATAAACGGTGGTGCATTTGATTCCCAAAAACAGAGTATATCAAAAAGGCTTCCAAACACAATATCAAATGACCAAAGATTACATCCAACAAAACATGCATGAAAATATAACCAAAGATTCACATATGTAAACAATTCCGCAAGAAACGAGTGCAACCAAAACAAAAACGAATCGAGGCAAAATAAACATGCGAATGGGACAACAATCGTGTTTTCAGATCAGGGAGGGAGAGACATACTGAAGCCATTATCAGCGAGGTAATTGAAAGTATGACCGTCGCAATTGTAGGTAAACTTATTGTTCGAGGACGGAAGCTTCTGTAGGCACTGAGCGGCTACGGAGGTGAAATTACCTTTGAACTCGGTATATTCTACGAGGATCACCGTACCACGAGCGACGAAGCTGTAGATCAACGATTGTTGTCCCATTCTTTCTTTATGTTGATAACAAAGAGAAAGAAAAAGCAAAAAAAGGAACACTAATTAACAACGCCACAAACCGGATCAGAGAGATTAGTAAACGACGTAAAAGAAAAAAGAAAAGAAAAAACAAGAGGGAACGAGGGGTGGTAGCGATAGAGAGAGCAGGACGCAGAGATCGGAGAAGAAGAGATAACAAAAATATTGTATGAGAACGCTCGATTTGCGCGACAAACACTGACTTTAATTTTTCCTTTTCCTTTTCCTAACGTTCAAATTTCGAATTTTAAAAATTAAAAAGGTAACTGATAAAATTCATCTTCTATGGTCGCGTTACGCGTATTAATTGTTGTAGTCTTTTTACTTTTTACCACGGTAGCACGGTGGATCGATTTTCAATTCAAATGTTTGATCATGTATCTTGTTTATTCACAAAGAGAATATCTAACGGGGTAGCTCATTCTCTTGCAAAATTGGGGTTATCTTAATGTTGATTGTTATGTCGATACAGTATCAATGCCAATCTGGCTATTACAATCTCTTTGTATTGACTCAGGTTGAATTAATATAAATTTCTTTGGGTAAAAAAAAAAAATTCACAAAAAAAACAAAAAAATACATCTCATATCTACAGTGGATGTATATAAATGATTCGATGAACTTCTAAGATAAAACTATATAGTGGAAACGAATTAAGAAAATTGCAATACTACAGGGTAGTATAAGAGTTGTTTTAGTTGTTAATTTTTTCTCAAAGATTGACTTGTTCTTTTTTTTGGTTGCAAGTTAATTTTTATGAAAGTAGCGATGTTACTTAAAGAATGATCAATAAGATAATGTTGCAACAACATAACCTTTACTTGCATTCCAATTCACCAAGTTCTAACCACAACCTAACAACTAAAGTTTTTTTTTTTAATTATTTGGATGTTGAGTTTGATCAACATATTTAGGAACACGTTAAACAAAATAACTAGCCGGTTCTAAATAATGCAGAGCAATTATACGTTATAGATGACGAGTGATAGTGGTTGAACCGTAGAAGTTAAAAAAAGCTTATTTCCTTGTTATGACCGTTTGTTTCCCTTAACTCTATCTACTAGTACGAGTTATAAAACAATTGTTTCTCTGTAAAATTATAAAACTTTTGTTCAAATCTGTAACTGGGATCAATGATGAATTTGGAAACGAAAAAGGAGATATTTTTGAAGAAGACAGAGACAGCCTCTGTGTTTCTCTTCGACCATGGGACCTGAACATGTCCTAAAATTGCTGGTTTACTTTTACTATTTTGCCATTCGCAGACTCCACACACGAGCTTTTTTGGCTCGATCCGGTGGGTCCAACTTTCTCGAGATTTGATTTGATCTCTCAGGTTCCGAAATTGCTTTATAGTCCTTAAATTTCTAGGTTTTATACATTATTTGAACCCAAATCTGATTACGTTAAATGACAACATTACCCTTGGCTCCTTTACTTTTTTTTTTTTTTTTTTTTNTCTTCTCTCCTTGTCCACTTTAGTCCTCGTTTTGTAGTTTGCTAGTCTTCTAGATCTGTAGTTTTTTTTTTCTTTTTGTTTTTTTCGCGACCGCCTATAAGAAAGATTCTCTGATCGGACGGTCGATTGGATCGGAGATTTAGGGAAAGAAAATAATGGCGCAACAATCTCTGATCTACAGTTTCGTTGCTCGCGGCACGGTGATCCTCGTCGAGTTCACTGATTTCAAAGGTAATTTCACCTCGATCGCTGCTCAGTGCCTCCAGAAGCTTCCGTCTTCCAACAACAAGTTCACCTACAACTGCGACGGTCACACCTTCAACTACCTTGTCGAAGATGGTTTCAGTAAGTCAGCTTTTTTTGTTCTTGATCTAGGTTTTGATGTTTTCTTCTTCTTTAATCGTTACGCCACTCTCCAATTCTTGCATCGATTTCTCTCTTGGTTTGTTCGGTTTCTTTCCCTAACTTGTGCATGATTTATCTATAGATTCGTGTGGATTTGTGTATCTGATTTCTCTCTGGAAACCCCTGAACAAACGCTTTTAGGGTTTGATCTCTATTCATTGTATAGATCTCTGTAGAGCATTGCGTATACTTTTACTCAGCTTTTTTGATGGAATCCGTGGTAGCTTTCGTTGATGCTATGTGGGAGAACACCAACATTGATCTGTGATAGGGTTTTTACTTGATTTGCATAACTTATTTGCTTGTTGTTTCTTAGATCATGGGGTGTTGTTTATAATCGTTCTGACTATCCTTTCGTTGTAGCCATATTAAATCAATGTCTTCTGCTGTATCCGCTGTATGAGATTGATTTAGTTTTTCTTGTTGTGCAGCCTATTGTGTTGTTGCGGTTGATTCTGCTGGGAGACAGATTCCGATGGCCTTCTTGGAAAGAGTAAAAGAAGATTTTAACAAGAGATATGGTGGTGGAAAGGCTGCAACTGCTCAAGCTAACAGCTTGAATAAGGAGTTTGGGTACTTTCTCTTCTCTAATCTATTCTATTGATTTCAACGGTTTTCTCTTCCGTATTTGTGGACTGATGATTCCTTTTTGGTTATTCTGAAGCTCGAAACTGAAAGAGCATATGCAGTATTGCATGGATCATCCAGATGAGATTAGCAAGCTTGCTAAGGTGAAGGCGCAAGTGTCAGAAGTTAAGGGTGTAATGATGGAAAACATCGAGAAGGTTTGAATCTGATCCTTTCCTTCGTCAATATATATATATGTATTTATATCTATGATCCCATCTAGTAATATTAAGTTACTGATCTCTCTTTGTTTGATTATTATTCAATGCATTACAACTTGAATAAAAAGACCAGTTTACCAATCGAACTTATTCATTTGCAGGTTCTTGACCGTGGCGAGAAAATTGAGCTTTTGGTGGACAAAACCGAAAATCTTCGCTCACAGGTTAGATACATATATACATATATGACTACACACCCACACAGAAAGTTGAACATGCATATCAAACTACCTTTTGAGTTCATAACTGGTTCATCCTTTTATCATATCTTGTGTTTTTATTAAACTCCCAATTGCTACAGGCACAAGATTTCAGAACAACAGGAACGCAGATGAGAAGAAAGATGTGGCTTCAGAACATGAAGATAAAACTCATAGTTCTTGCCATCATTGTCGCCCTGATCCTCATCATCGTGCTCTCAGTTTGCCATGGCTTTAAGTGTTAAGCCCATAATATTCAAAACCTCTTGAGATCTTTCTCACTCGGTACATCGTACTGCCTTCTCTTTTATTGTTCGACCCTCATTCTAATGTTTCTGTTTGAATTGGTTTTGTATAGATAGACATATATGTATGCTACTCATTTGCTATATTGCTTGCATCTGATGACATTGATCCCTTGCCAACCAGTCAGTATTTGACAAGAGATCGGAAAGTATTATAAATGGTTTTGTTGACTGAAGATTGCTTATGGTGGTGATATTATTGAACTGATATTGATAATCTTGATAATATTGACGATTACGCGACGTGATGTGACTTGTGAGGTGGTAACTTCAAATTTATATGAGTAGTGAAGTATATTTATACTTTAAATCATATACCTTTTTTACCACCTCCGAGGTTGTTTGTAAAAATCTTAAACGCCCGAGTAGATCCTGAACTTGAAGGCTGTCGTTTAGCAAACTGTGATGGATCAGTAGCAAAAATCAAGAAACAACCAAAATATCAAAACAATACATGTAGGCATTGTGGAACAAATGCAACATTATATATGGGCTATTTTAGAGAAACGGGCCGAGTATTTAATGGGCCGAAAACCTAATTTGAGATCCTGCTGCCACCGCTTTCCCGCTGAAACTCTCTTGTTCCCGCTCAACCTCACACCAGATTCCGATTTTCACTAATGTTGACGGAGCACCACTCCCAACAAAATTCCGATCAAACCAGAGAATGGAATTCGATATCCCATTGCCGGAGGAGCTCGAGCTACTCGAAGCCAACTCTAATTACTATGAAGAAGAAGACGATGACTACCTAAACTTCGAGGAGCCGCCGTATCCTTACCCAATCGACGGCGATGAAGAAAAAGAAGAAGAAGAACGCGTCGCGCAGAAAGAGGCCCATGTCCGTCAATCGGAATCCATTGATATCAACGGTGTTAAACGACCCAGGAGTCTAATCTCCGATCCGATTGTCAATCTCGACGAAGTCTCTCCAGCTTCTGACAAGAGAAGCAAAATTGATAGTAACCGGGTTGAAATTGAAGACGAGGATTGGTTACGGTTCTCGCCGGTTAAGGAAGTCGTTCACGTTATGGAGGAGGAACAAGAAGAAGAGGTCATTCCCAAGGAGACTATTTTGTCCAGGTTACTCTACTGTTCACGAGACATACCAAGGTCGGAAATTTTTGATTTCGTATTTAGTAATCTTGTTATTGGAATTTGCAGATGCGCTTCTGAGATAGACGGGGAGTGCTTTCCGATCACAGCACCTGACGGAGGAGAGAGGGTTTATGCCAAATTCTGCCGGGCTTCGGGAGACGAAGAATTGAAGAAACTGGATGTGAAAGCCAAGTCTAACGGTACCAAGTTTTCATTTAAGCTTTCAGAATTGTTGTATTAGATCTGTGTACTATCTATTTCTTGCTTGGTCTACTCGTTTCTGGTATTTCTTTCATAAATTTGAGATCAGTTTAGCTTTAGAACATGTTGTTTTGATGGTCTAACCTGTGTATGTATACTGCTACTACACTGTGGACAAGGCTTCCGTACAAAATTCAATTCTTGAAGTAGCATACAATCTTCGGACAATATCTCTAATTTTCTCGGTAGGTAACTTGTATCATTCATTACTGTTTTGCAGGTCTTATTAAAGATTCAATCAGTGTTCTTTTGCAGCAATCAGAGAAGGAGGCATTTTACAAGGCCTTGCAAACTAGTTCCGAAGATCAGAATGAAACCATTTCTGCAGAAACATCTGTAATGCATGAGAAACTCTGGGTGGAAAAATATTCTCCTTGCTCATTTACTGAGCTTCTCAGTGATGAGCAGACCAATCGAGAGGTATTTTTCGTTTCTTGGTGACGATTCAGTGATTTTAGACAGCGTCTTATCGGTTCTTGTAGTTGACCATTATTGATTTTATATGTAGGTCCTCTTATGGCTTAAGCAGTGGGATGCTTCTGTTTTTGGATCTGAAATTAGGAGCACGACAGAGGAAGTATTGTCAGCTTTGAAACGAC
>NC_025698.1:1836171-1838228 GCF_000633955.1 Camelina sativa | reverse complement strand
AAACGACCCAGGAGTCTAATCTCCGATCCGATTGTCAATCTCGACGAAGTCTCTCCAGCTTCTGACAAGAGAAGCAAAATTGATAGTAACCGGGTTGAAATTGAAGACGAGGATTGGTTACGGTTCTCGCCGGTTAAGGAAGTCGTTCACGTTATGGAGGAGGAACAAGAAGAAGAGGTCATTCCCAAGGAGACTATTTTGTCCAGGTTACTCTACTGTTCACGAGACATACCAAGGTCGGAAATTTTTGATTTCGTATTTAGTAATCTTGTTATTGGAATTTGCAGATGCGCTTCTGAGATAGACGGGGAGTGCTTTCCGATCACAGCACCTGACGGAGGAGAGAGGGTTTATGCCAAATTCTGCCGGGCTTCGGGAGACGAAGAATTGAAGAAACTGGATGTGAAAGCCAAGTCTAACGGTACCAAGTTTTCATTTAAGCTTTCAGAATTGTTGTATTAGATCTGTGTACTATCTATTTCTTGCTTGGTCTACTCGTTTCTGGTATTTCTTTCATAAATTTGAGATCAGTTTAGCTTTAGAACATGTTGTTTTGATGGTCTAACCTGTGTATGTATACTGCTACTACACTGTGGACAAGGCTTCCGTACAAAATTCAATTCTTGAAGTAGCATACAATCTTCGGACAATATCTCTAATTTTCTCGGTAGGTAACTTGTATCATTCATTACTGTTTTGCAGGTCTTATTAAAGATTCAATCAGTGTTCTTTTGCAGCAATCAGAGAAGGAGGCATTTTACAAGGCCTTGCAAACTAGTTCCGAAGATCAGAATGAAACCATTTCTGCAGAAACATCTGTAATGCATGAGAAACTCTGGGTGGAAAAATATTCTCCTTGCTCATTTACTGAGCTTCTCAGTGATGAGCAGACCAATCGAGAGGTATTTTTCGTTTCTTGGTGACGATTCAGTGATTTTAGACAGCGTCTTATCGGTTCTTGTAGTTGACCATTATTGATTTTATATGTAGGTCCTCTTATGGCTTAAGCAGTGGGATGCTTCTGTTTTTGGATCTGAAATTAGGAGCACGACAGAGGAAGTATTGTCAGCTTTGAAACGACATTCTACACCAAGTCATCATAAAAAATCGGATTCATCTTTTACAAGGAAAAAACAGTTCAATAGATGGAGTAAGGAAAGTGTTGGATATCCGAAAAATGCAGACGTGAGCAATAGCAACACAACAGATAATATAGACTTGTGTAACAAGAAGTTAAAACTTACTGGTCCCCCAGAGCAAAAGGTGAGCGATAGACTGATCTAGACTCCAAGTTTATTTTTATATAAGCTGCTTGTGGTTGTCTTGTATTATAAGCGTCAGTATGCACCGGTAGTAAAAATCTAATTTCACTGTTGCTGTAGATTCTTCTGCTTTGTGGTGCCCCAGGTCTTGGAAAAACTACGCTTGCTCACATTGCAGCTAAGCATTGTGGATATCGCGTTGTTGAGGTATTCTTGTTGAAATCTGAACTCATAATTTTCTCTAGTTAAATTCTCGACCATTAGAATAACGGGGGCGTATCTTGCAGTTTAATCCTGCTTATGGTTTTGCATGCATGACATTGATTAATTCCCATGTTACCAATGCTTCTGTATGTGCAGGTTTCTTATTCTTCTATTCTTGGTTTTAGGTTAATCCAACTTGTGTTGTTTTTCAGATCAATGCTAGTGACGAGCGATCAGCATCAGCCATTGAAACGAGAATTCTTGATGTAGTTCAGATGAACTCTGTTTCAGCTGATTCTAGACCTAAATGTTTGGTATGCTTACCTACTCTTTGTTCACTTACCTCTTTTCATCATGTTTGAAAGTATTATTCAATGTCTTTTGGAGTGGAAGAGACTGACAATCATTTATGTAGGTGATTGATGAGATAGATGGAGCTCTTGGTGATGGAAAAGGAGCAGTTGATGTTATTCTAAAGATGGTATGTATATGTATGCTGGTACTTGACTCCGGGTCACTCTGGGCTCTGATATTTAGGTTAAGTTTGGCGTGTGTACTTACTATCATCTCTCTTCTCGTTTTACCTTTATA
>NC_025698.1:1833113-1835808 GCF_000633955.1 Camelina sativa | reverse complement strand
CAGATCAATGCTAGTGACGAGCGATCAGCATCAGCCATTGAAACGAGAATTCTTGATGTAGTTCAGATGAACTCTGTTTCAGCTGATTCTAGACCTAAATGTTTGGTATGCTTACCTACTCTTTGTTCACTTACCTCTTTTCATCATGTTTGAAAGTATTATTCAATGTCTTTTGGAGTGGAAGAGACTGACAATCATTTATGTAGGTGATTGATGAGATAGATGGAGCTCTTGGTGATGGAAAAGGAGCAGTTGATGTTATTCTAAAGATGGTATGTATATGTATGCTGGTACTTGACTCCGGGTCACTCTGGGCTCTGATATTTAGGTTAAGTTTGGCGTGTGTACTTACTATCATCTCTCTTCTCGTTTTACCTTTATAACAACCCTTTAAAATGTCACTCCTTCCCAGTTTTAGTAACTGCACAAAGGTTTTTGGTTATTTGTTTTCTTACGCTGCTAGCTCTAAACCTCCTTCGATACTCGCAATTATTTCTTGAATTTGTATTCTCTTTTGGAGACCAATTTGGGATGGGCTATGTGTTAGCATTTGTTAGTATATAATTGTATCCTTGCTGCATAGGTGTTGGCAGAACGAAAGCATGCTACAGGCAAGGAAAATATAGAGAATGGGAAGACTTCCTCGAAGAAAGAGCGCCGGACAGCACCACTATCAAGACCTATTATTTGTATATGTAATGATTTATATGCACCAGCACTTAGGCCTCTGCGACAGATAGCAAAGTAAGTTCAAGGTCTCTTTTCCTGCTGCACTATTTTTCTTAGAGCATACTGCTTTCACAGAGTTGAATTGTCTTAAAAAAGTGTTGGTTACTTCTGCTTATCATATGCTTATTTAGAGAAACCTTCTCTTAGTATGATGATAAGAACATATGCTTCTGTTGCAGGGTTCATATATTTGTTCAACCAACAGTGAGCCGTGTGGTAAACAGGTAACTATTTGTTCATATATTAGTATCATGGTTAGCTAGTCATTTCTATAAGAGCCCGTGAACTGTATTCAAATTAAAGTCAAGATTTGTCCCCGACTTTATCTATCAATCGCCTTACTAAAATGTGCAAATGATAGGCTCAAGTATATTTGTAATATGGAAGGGATGAAAGCAAGATCATTCGCTCTTAGTGCTCTTGCAGAGTTCACTGGTAACTTTCTCCCTTAAATTTGGTTCTTAGTGTGATCTATTGCCACAAGTTTTGATCTTTGTTATAATTGATTTTAGAGAAGAAATTAGTCTGTGTATTTGTTTCCTAAAAGATTCTCTTTTGCCTTTATATTTGGTGGTTAAAGATTGTGACATACGCTCTTGCTTGAATACTCTGCAATTTCTCAACAAGAAGAAAGAAACCCTCAATGTGGTGAGACTTCGATGCCCTTTTAGCACTTGTGTCTGTTTTCTGCTTTCGATTTAAATAACAGAGGAGAATATCTAAGTTCATTAGTCTTTAAACGGAGGAGAAAAAACTGCTTAGTGCCTTGCCAACTGAAATAGAAGATCTCTTGATGATTCTATGAGTGGTCATTCGTTTTGTATTTAATGAGTTACTTAGGAATACTGAAGCCGTTTTTTCAACAATTTTGCTCTTTAGGCAATTAATCTTCTATTTAGTTTTTCATTCGTGGAAATTGAGCCTTCTGATAAGCGAAGTACCACCACGTGCTTTCTATTTCAGATTGATATTGGATCCCAAGTTGTTGGGCGGAAAGATATGTCAAAGAGTCTGTTTGATATCTGGAAAGAGGTACTTCAAGCTCAGTCAAATTATCAAAGCAATCATAGTTTACAGATCTCTTCATTTTATATCCAAGCTTGCTTCTTCCCTTCAGATATTCACCACGAGAAAAATGAAACGAGAACGATCTAATGACGCTTCTGGCAGTGAGGCAAAAAAATTTGACTTCTTACACAATCTCGTATCTAGTCGGTATGTACAAGACAATGACTTTTCTCTTTCATATTTCATAACTTTTCTGCTTTGTCTTTTTCTCCTTCATGCTTATCTATTAACTGAACGTGCAGGGGTGATTATGATTTGATATTCGATGGTATACATGAAAACATTTTGCAGCTCCACTACCATGATCCGGTGATGGACAAGACGGTAAGGCTAATAATGATTTCCAGTGCCTATGACCATTTTATGTTCTGTAAATAACGTTATGTATAATCCTTTTAAATTTAAAGATTAGCTGTTTGGACGGTCTTGGAACTTCTGATTTGCTGCATCGATACGTCATGCGCACCCAGCATATGCCTCTCTACGGTAAAACCTTTGAATCTCTAAAAGATTACTGAGTCCTGTAAATAACACTGTTTTTCCTTTACCTTGTGATGCAGTTTACTTTCCTAGCCTTGTGATACCTATTCACCGTCGTGTGGCCCAGATTCAAAAACCAATTATTGAGTGGCCTAAGTCATACCACAGGTGATTTTGGTGTCATCTCTTATTGATTACGAAAGCATTTCAAGCATCCCTGCTTACGACTACTTCTCAATATCAAATGTATCAGATGTCGAACACTTTTAGTGGAAAAGCAGGAGTCTCTGCGGGCTTGGCACCACAAGATACCTCCCTATATTGGGAGGCATTTGTCAATCAAGTCTTTCGTAGAAGACTCTGTTTCCCCGCTATTGCATATTCTTTCTCCCCCAACTCTTAGACCGGTATGTCTTCA
>NC_025698.1:1821556-1832991 GCF_000633955.1 Camelina sativa | reverse complement strand
AAGTACCACCACGTGCTTTCTATTTCAGATTGATATTGGATCCCAAGTTGTTGGGCGGAAAGATATGTCAAAGAGTCTGTTTGATATCTGGAAAGAGGTACTTCAAGCTCAGTCAAATTATCAAAGCAATCATAGTTTACAGATCTCTTCATTTTATATCCAAGCTTGCTTCTTCCCTTCAGATATTCACCACGAGAAAAATGAAACGAGAACGATCTAATGACGCTTCTGGCAGTGAGGCAAAAAAATTTGACTTCTTACACAATCTCGTATCTAGTCGGTATGTACAAGACAATGACTTTTCTCTTTCATATTTCATAACTTTTCTGCTTTGTCTTTTTCTCCTTCATGCTTATCTATTAACTGAACGTGCAGGGGTGATTATGATTTGATATTCGATGGTATACATGAAAACATTTTGCAGCTCCACTACCATGATCCGGTGATGGACAAGACGGTAAGGCTAATAATGATTTCCAGTGCCTATGACCATTTTATGTTCTGTAAATAACGTTATGTATAATCCTTTTAAATTTAAAGATTAGCTGTTTGGACGGTCTTGGAACTTCTGATTTGCTGCATCGATACGTCATGCGCACCCAGCATATGCCTCTCTACGGTAAAACCTTTGAATCTCTAAAAGATTACTGAGTCCTGTAAATAACACTGTTTTTCCTTTACCTTGTGATGCAGTTTACTTTCCTAGCCTTGTGATACCTATTCACCGTCGTGTGGCCCAGATTCAAAAACCAATTATTGAGTGGCCTAAGTCATACCACAGGTGATTTTGGTGTCATCTCTTATTGATTACGAAAGCATTTCAAGCATCCCTGCTTACGACTACTTCTCAATATCAAATGTATCAGATGTCGAACACTTTTAGTGGAAAAGCAGGAGTCTCTGCGGGCTTGGCACCACAAGATACCTCCCTATATTGGGAGGCATTTGTCAATCAAGTCTTTCGTAGAAGACTCTGTTTCCCCGCTATTGCATATTCTTTCTCCCCCAACTCTTAGACCGGTATGTCTTCATCTAATGGCTGTTGTGTTTTCTTTGTATTCTTTGTTCTCTTCGTGGTTTACTGTGCTACATTTCATCAAAAATTGCTCCTCTTCTAAGGATAACATCTTGCTATGATCCTCAGGTGGCATCACATTTGATATCAGATAGGCAAAAGGATCAACTGGCGGGTTTGGTCATGCTTATGTGTTCTTATTCTTTGACTTATAAGAATGTGAAATCTGATCCTGCTATGAGTAACCTCAGGGAGGCAGCTGCTTCAGATGCTTCACTTCTTGCTTTAGATCCACATCTATTTGATTTCATTAGTTTCAAGGTTTTGTTTCTGTTTCTTTTCCCCTAGCATCTGTCCACCAAATTCTACTTTTGGGGATAATACTCATCGCCTTTCCAACATTTGACAGGGTCACCAATTTAAACATCATATACTCACCTTGGCGATGAAACAAGTGTTGGTACATGAAGTAAGTCGCATCTTCTTCCACGGAACTTGTATAGATTTGTGGCTTTAGTTGCATGAAGATCTTGATTTTCATATAAATGTTAAAAAAATTCAGGTTGAGAAGCAAAAGATATTGCAAGCAAGTGGAGGAAGTTTGGGGATCTTGAACAAACCTGAAATTAAGAAGATAAATCAAGACTTAGCGAGGAAAACGAATGCTGCACCAAATGAAAGTCAACGAAATCCAGTTACCTCTAAACCTTCGTCGGTCCCAGTTGGGATTGCCACAACTTCAAAACCGAAAACGAGTGATGTGAAAAAGGCATCTCGCACCGCCCATAATTTCTTCGACAGGTAATTGAAGGATTGATTTCAGCTTGAACTTCATAATATCCCAGGCTTTTATCGCCCAAAGTGGTGGATGAATAGAGTCTCATCTGAGTCATTTTCAACCAAACGGTTCAGTGTTATAAATCATGAACATAAACTAATCGCATATTTGTCTGGTAAGAACAGGTTTAGGAAGTCCAGGAAAGATTATGAAGATCCAGAGGATGTACAAAAGCGAGCAACTGCAAAAAGAGATTCACGACCTCTTCTCTTCAAGTTTAACGAGGTATGTCACACTTGCAGCCAAACAAAAACTCCTCAAAAGGATGATTTAAAGATAGCTATATAAAAACATTAAGACATTCAAACTTTAAGCCAGATTCGAATGTTGACACTGATGTGTATGCTTTATACGTACAGGGTTTCACAAATGCTGTGAAGAGACCCGTTAGAATGCGGGAGTTTCTACAATGATCCTGCAATGAAGTCAGTCTTAGATTAGTGCATAGCTACAAACTAAGCTTTGAACTTTGCATATGCTAAGAAAATCTAAGTAACAAAGAAAATGAAATTGTGTAAATATGCTTGATGTGGAACATCCCACTGCATTTTTTCCTTCTGAAAATCTTATATGATATATCTTACAAAGTAGAACTTGTACTTCATGTATTAACCACTTCCATTCCATCCAAGTTTGACGACTTATATCACCTTTGAGGGAAAAACTTCTAGTGATTAGTAGCTGCTTACTACGTCAGCGTTGTCTTTATCTTTCAATGCATTTAATATGTACCATCTTGAGAAATAAAAATTATTTTGGACGAACAAAAAGACTTTTGGGGTGAGAGAGCCTCGAACTCACGATCTCAGGATCACTCAGTAGCTATGAGACGTACGCGCTAGCCAACTGCGCCACCACCCCTCGTTGAACTTAGTTTCACAATACTTATAAAGGACGCTTGCATTTTACATTTTAGCCGACAGAGTTATTTATCATATAGTTCTAGCATTGTGTACATAGACCAACCAATTACATTTTGTACTAAAGTGTAACAAAAGTGGGTTACAAAGTAAGAACAAAAAGTTGTTCCTCAAGTATTGTACTATTGTTGCCATGATTTATTTATCTATAACGCATCTATTTGTAGCAGTGTGTTCGAATTTGGAGACATTCCTAGCGAGAGTCCTTGCCATGATTTATTTATCTACTCACGTTGGGAAGCTCATCCACACTGCCTCCTCTCTCAAACACCGCAGCTGCTCCCATTCCCGAACCTGCGCGGTTTCCCAATCCCAGTGAGAGTGAGTGTGTGGAACGAATGAGAGTGAGAGTGAAATTATAGCATACCTATGCACATTGACACTACTCCAAAACGGCAGTCTTTACCACGGCGTTTCATCTCGTGCAGCAGCGTTGCAACGCATCTGGCGCCTGATTAAGTGTAATAGCATTTGTTAGTAGCTGAGGGATTCATTTATGAAATTAATGATGATATGTAAACAAGTAGAGCATACCTGTAGCGCCCAAGGGATGTCCAATGGCTATAGCTCCTCCATTGACATTGATATTTTCCGGGTTTAGCCCCAACTTGTTCCGACAATAAACATACTGAGATGCAAACGCCTAAACAAACAACGGTATGTAAGGACTATAACAAGGAAACTAGCATGTGCAGTAGTGAAATGCATGGAAATACTCAAAGAAGAGTTGTTCTATTATCTTATACCTCGTTAATCTCAAACAAGTCGATGTCATCGAGTTCTAAACCAGCAGCCTTGACTGCAGCAGGAATAGCCAAAGCTGGCCCAACCCCCATGATTGCTGGGTCCACACCAACTGCAGCAAAAGTCCTGTAATGTGTCCAAGAGTGCTTTTACTTAATGAAGCAAAGAGAGGTCAATATAGAGTGTCAAACCAACCTGAATACACCAAGAATGGGAAGGCCTTTCTGCATTGCGACATTTCTCCTCATAAGGAGAACAGCTCCTGCACCATCACTTAATTGGCTAGAATTTCCTGTTTGACACAGAGGAAGCAACGGATTTGAAAAAAAAAAGAAAAGAAGATGGATCAAACAAACAATTTTCTCTGCAAAGGAACAATTAGTTTGGGAAAAAGTACCAGCAGTTGTGGTTCCGTCTTTCTTAAACACTGGTTTCAGCTTCGTAAGTCCGGAAAGGGTTGTGTTAGGTCGAATCCCATCATCCACAGAGACTGTTATGGCTTTCTCATCACCTGTCTTTGGGTCAACAATCTGAAATGTAAAAAAAAAATTCATTAACTTGGGGAAAAGAGCATTTGATGCATCCTGAAGAATCAAACTTTTTTACAGTTGTTGCAAAGGTGGAAAACAGCATGTACCTTGGTTTTTACGGGGATTATTTCATCCTTAAATTTACCGGAAGCTGTAGCAGAAGCAGCCTTTCTGTGAGAATCAACCTACATACATTTGACTCGATAAACAAAGGATGGAGGGTAAAATCAAATGCAAGCATTAGAACTGAGAAAGTTTATTGGAGTTACAGCAGCTTGATCCTGCTCCTCCCTTGAAACATTAAACCGGTGTGCTACATTTTCTGAAGTAATACCCATTGGAAGAAGGCAACTATGTGCTTGTTCAAACTTCTCCACCTACAACAACAGAATACGTTCTATATATGAGGGCTTAAAATTCAACAGAGCCAATCAATCACTTCAGGTTTCAGAAAGGAGAGAAAGAGAGAGAGACAAAAAGAGCACGGTACCTTTGGGTTGACTGATCCTTTCCATCCCCTTGGATTGGTTGTCATGGACTCCAGTCCAGCTCCAATACCTGTACCCAACGTATTGTCAGCTCAATTATTCACATACCATCAAAAAAGATATATAATTCATGTAACCAAAGGTATAGTTACTCTCTTACCAATGTCATAAAAACCTGCTTTTATGGCAGCAGCAACATCAGCAACAGCTTGAAGCCCAGATGAACACTGTCTGTTCACGGTTCTGATGGGAACAGTTTCTTCAAACGGGACATAAGAGCATGCATTAGCATACAACAAACCAAATATCAAAGATTCCGGATTATATATGTATTACCATAGTGAAAAAAAGAAAATCTTACGAGGGAAGCCAGCATAGAAGGCAGCCATCCTGCATTCACTAGCTCTCTGAGATCCAGGCCCCAAAACAGTACCCACTACGATGTCACCAACTTCAGTTGGGTTTACATTTGTTTTCTCTATCAACGCCTACCAAGAAGAAGCTTCTGACTAGTACACATAAGTGCAAAAGAGGAAACCTAAAAACCAGGAAAGAGGAATCGAATCAACATACTCGCAAAACAGAAGCAAGCAAGTCGTCAGGATATGTATCCTTGAAGCTGCCACGTTTTGCCTTGCAAAGTGCAGTCCTTTGTGCCCTGTATCAACAGAAGAAATCATAGAAGAAAGGGGGTTCAACAAGGTTTCATATAAGGTCATGCTTGCACAACAATACCAAATAATGAGAAAAGAAGAGAGAAGAAACTTAACGCGACAATGACAACATCATCTCCATATAGAGAGGTCCTCTCATATGAAGCCAAGCAAGCTGAAGGCTTGTGAGGAAACAACACAACAAGACAGTGATTTTAGTAAAAAATCAAACACAATTCCAGAACCAAAAGAACAATAATAATTCGGGGAAAGAAAAAAAGAATCGAGCAAGAAGCAACCAAAATCCCAAAATTAGCCTTGAGAGTTATGGTTTCAATAGCAGAATTTCAAATCTCTATGCAAGTAATTGAGAGCAATTTATTAGCGATGGGAAATCAAAGCTATATAAGAAGAGGAAGAAGAGCTTACAGAGAGAGAGGCGTCGGAAGGTTGAAGATGCTGAAGCAGTACCCTTTGTCTCTCCATCGGTTTTTCCATTTTCTTTTGTTGTTGTCCAACTCCAAATCAAGAACCGTTATAAAAACAAAACAGAGTTAAACCCTTGTGTCCTTAAGTCGGCGGCTATAAAAACATAGTCTTTGATCGAACAAGAGTCTCTCTAATTCTCATTCTCTTGCTAAAAGCCCTAGGATAGATCACCAAACTATATTTGTCTGTCTAGTTTTCTCGATCAATCCGTCCGTCAAAACTATTGCAGATCATCATCTGATGTGAAGCAGCAGCAGCACCATTTAACTCTCTCCATCGCTTTTTCCATTATTTTTTTTTTTTTTAATTTGTCCAAAGCAAAACCGTTATTAAAAAAGGAAATAAAAGACTAAACCGGTTCAGACCGGTTTAAACTGGATTAATATGGGTTTCAGGATTTGTATGGATTAATTCATAAACGACGTCGTATGCCTCTAGGGTTTTAGGTTTGTGTTACATACATATTTAGGATTCCTTCGTCTCTCTGTCTTCCTCAGGAAACACTGTCGACCGTCATTTCTTCGACGGCTCGATTCTCCTCTACAAATTAAACCCTAGAACCAACAACAACGCCGTCTTGGTCTCCCCTTCTTCGCCACTTCTCTTCATCTGTTCTTGACGTAAGTCTCTCTCCCCTTTCTCTATTCCCTTTCGATTTTACTCACCTTTTGCTGTTGATGTTTCTTCTTTGGTTTTTATTTTTGTTCTCTGTGATGTTTATTAAGAATTTTGCTACTTTTGTGTTTATTCTTAATCATATGGATGATGATGATTTGTTGCTTCGTTAATTCGATGCTTTGTTTTGTTTTCGATGTCTAAAATCTTATTTGTTGATTAGTATCTCGCAATCGTTAAGTTTATGCTTTATGATTAAGCAAGCTGTAACAGTTTTGTTTGTTGGGAACTCATATGTTCATGTTTTTTAATTAACGACGGATTTGTATGGATTTGTGCACAGATTCGAATAAGCGAAGATGGTGCAGTACAATTTCAAGAAGATCACTGTTGTTCCCAATGGCAAGGAGTTCATTGACATCATCCTTTCTAGGACTCAGCGTCAGACTCCTACTGTTGTCCACAAGGGTTACAAGATTAACCGTCTCCGTCAGTTCTACATGAGGAAGGTCAAGTACACTCAGACCAACTTCCATGAGAAGCTCTCCGCTATCATTGATGAGTTTCCTCGCCTTGATCAAATCCATCCTTTCTACGGTGATCTTCTCCATGTTCTTTACAATAAAGACCATTACAAGCTTGCTTTAGGCCAGGTCAATACTGCCAGGAACTTGGTTAGCAAGATCGCCAAGGATTATGTCAAGCTACTCAAGTATGGTGATTCTCTTTACCGGTGCAAGTGTCTTAAAGTGGCTGCTCTTGGTCGTATGTGCACTGTTTTGAAGAGAATCACTCCTAGTTTGGCTTATCTGGAGCAGATCAGGCAGCACATGGCTAGGCTTCCTTCCATTGACCCTAACACCCGTACTGTCTTGATTTGTGGATACCCTAATGTTGGCAAGAGTTCTTTCATGAACAAGGTTACCCGAGCTGATGTTGATGTCCAACCATATGCTTTCACCACCAAATCCCTCTTTGTTGGTCATACTGATTACAAGTACCTCAGGTACCAAGTCATTGATACCCCTGGTATTTTGGACAGGCCTTTCGAAGACCGTAACATCATTGAGATGTGCAGTATCACCGCCTTGGCCCATCTCCGTGCTGCTGTTTTGTTCTTTCTGGACATCTCAGGTTCATGTGGTTACACTATTGCTCAGCAGTCTGCTCTTTTCCACAGCATCAAGTCCCTCTTTATGAACAAACCGTTGGTCATTGTCTGCAACAAGACTGATCTGATGCCCATGGAAAACATATCTGAAGAAGACCGGAAGCTGATTGAAGAGATGAAAGCTGAAGCTATGAAGACTGCAATGGGAGCAAGTGAAGAAGCTGTGCTTTTGAAGATGAGTACTCTGACAGACGAAGGTGTGATGTCTGTTAAGAATGCCGCATGTGAGAGGCTGTTAGATCAGAGGGTAGAGGCCAAGATGAAATCCAAAAAGATTAACGACCACCTGAACAGGTTCCATGTGGCGATGCCAAAGCCTCGTGATAGCATAGATAGACCCCCTTGCATACCTCAGGTGGTTCTTGAGGCTAAAGCTAAGGAAGCTGCTGAAATGGAGAAACGAAAGACAGAGAAAGATTTGGAAGAGGAAAACGGTGGAGCTGGAGTTTATTCTGCTAGTTTGAAGAAGCACTACATCTTGCATCATGATGAATGGAAGGAAGACATTATCCCTGAGATTCTCGATGGTCATAATGTGGCTGACTTCATTGATCCAGACATTCAGCAGAGGCTTGAGGAGTTGGAACGAGAAGAAGAATTGAGGCTGGCTGGAATTGAAGGAGAAGATATCGAGATGGATGTTGAGGAGCTTTCAGAGGAGCAGCAGCTGCTACTTGCTGCCATTAGAAAGAAGAGAGCTAAGATCATTCTAGATCACAGGCTCAAGAAGACTGTTGCACAGAACCGATCTACTGTTCCAAGAAAGTTTGACAAGGACAAGAAGTACACAACGAAAAGAATGGGTAGGGAGCTATCAGCTCTTGGACTTGATCCATCTTCTGCAGTGAACCGTGCAAGAAGCAAGTCTAGAGGGAGGAAGAGGGATCGATCAGATGATGAGGGTAACGACGCAATGGACGTGGATGATGAGCAACAGTCGAACAAGAAGCAGCGTGTGAGATCGAAGTCTAGATCTATGTCGATCTCAAGATCTCAGTCAAGGCCTCCTGCACATGAAGTTGTGCCTGGTGATGGATTTAAAGACTCTACTCAGAAGAAATCGGCCATTAAGATTAGCAATAAATCTCACAAAAAGAGAGACAAGAATGCTCGTCGTGGTGAAGCTGACAGAGTCATACCGACGCTTAGACCAAAACATTTGTTTTCAGGCAAGAGAGGGAAAGGAAAAACCGATAGGCGTTGATGAGACTAAACAAGGTACGTTACCATTCTGTGCCCACCTTATTATTGTATCAGATGATACATTTGCTTGCAATGTCAAGATTATTAATTTTAATTCCTTGCAGAGAAAACTGATGCTGGATCTATTGAAGAAGTTCTCTCAGGTTTTGGAATTTGCGTTATCTTTAGTTTACTTACTATGTTATGCATCTATTGTGGCTTTTCGCACAGTTATGGATTATTATAGCTTTCCAGTGTAATCGTTTAAACAACAAACCTTATGATGGTTTTTTTTTGGAGTTAAGATGTTTGAGAAATTTTATTTTGAAAGTTTGGTGTGAAGGTTCCAGATTCTGCTGAACCAAAACTCAGTTACTAAACATTTATTTTGTGGTTTTTGTTTTTAATAAAGAACTCTGAAACCTAAACCGATAAGAAGTTAATTTCTTTAGATGGAGGAAACATATTCCTTACAGAAAAATGACAATTCTGTTTTTACACAATAGAATTAGAACCTCAACTTTCTTGGTATACAACTTTTACCTAAACCGGTAAATTCCCCCAATACTAATTTACAAACTCTGCACATCTCTCACAAATCTATATTTCCCCCATCTTCTTGTCACTTTCTTTCAGCCAATATAAATTTTAAAACCAACCCAAAAATGAAGACTCATGTACAGTAGTAGTATCTCACAACTTACGTTTGATTGGAGAGGGCTTTTAGGTTCGTCGCTTGGCTTGTAAGGCAACAGTCATTGTGCGAAGCCGGTCAACAATCTCCGTGAACGATGGTCGCACGCCTGGATCGAATGACCAGCATTGCTCCATCAACTTCCTCCACTCTGCTTCACATCGTTCTGGCACAGGTGGTCTCAACGTATTGTTCACAATTCCACCTTTTTATTTTACAATACAAAACAAAATTAGATCAGAAACCAAACCTCAACCCAATCCAACTTCTTTTTGTTCAAAGACTGCATAACTTTTTAGGCTAGAAACATACCGATGATGGCACCGCAATGCATATTCGCGTATGGTTCTTCGCCTGTCAAGATTTCCCACAGCACGATACCAAATGAGAAAACATCTACCTGCAAAATATATGAACATTAAAACATGTAAGAAGGACTATAAAATTTGGAATGGTTTGATTTTGGACTCAGCAACATACTTTCTCTGAGACACGGTTACTGCTTCCATTTAGCAGCTCTGGTGCCATCCATGGAAGGGTTCCTCTTACTCCACCAGAGACAAGCGTGTTTCGTTTGATTCTTGATAATCCGAAATCTCCAACCTGTAAATGGAACAGTATGAAAGTGAGAAGGAAAAAAATACTATTTGGCTTGAGATGACAAGATTTTGAGGAAAAGTTGAACCTTGCAAATAGGTCGTTGTGGATCCCTCAAGTTTACAAGCAAGTTATCGCATTTAAGATCAAAATGAACAATATTTTTCATATGTAGGTACTCCATGCCAAATGCAGCATCAAGAGTTATCATCAGTTTTTTGCGCCTATCAAGTACTCTGTGTGCATATAGACTCCCATCAGTAATGCCATATCGCAAAAGGTCATACAGAGAGAGATTTGACAAATGATGTGTACGTACCTGTCTTTTCTCTGCAAGACATGTCTCAAAGATCCGTTCACCATATATTCAGTCACTGTTGCCATTGTTGCACCAGGTCCATCTGGTACAACTCCATAAAAGGCCACCACGTTAGGATGGTGGAGATTCGCCAATATCCGAGCTTCTCTCCAGAAATCTTTAGTCTGTTTCCAAAATACATCAGTAAATAAATTATCTTAAAAGTTGAAAGACTCGAGAGAAGAGTTAAACCTGTCGTGCTTGCTCAGATGACCCACCAGAGAAACAACTATTCTTTATCCTCTTGATAGCAACATCAGTTCCTCTCCACTTCCCATAGTATACCGTTCCAAATGTACCAGATCCTAGCTCGTGTAAGTCTTCAAGATCAGTGTTTTTGATTATCTGTAAGCCATAGATTCCAGCTTCAATTTCAACCATCGCAGCTTCACTAAACGAATCAGAGGTGTTTATGCTTTTCTTATACTTTTCCTGTAATATAAAAAGAGACCAGAAAGATTAACCTTAAGCCGACACACATCAGGAAATCCAGAACTTATAATCTAATAGGACAAAATAATTTGTGTACCTCCATTGCAGATTCATGACCAGCATCTGTAATCTCTTTCTCCCCTGTGTAGGATTTGTGATCATCATCTGACTCACTATGTACATGAGGGACAATAGTAGCTGACAAGAGAGCATCTGAAGTTACTTCGTCAGTCACATCCTCAACTATCAACTGTGGACCAAGCACTTTGTTTTTGAAGAAATCATGTGAGTCTTGCGTATGCATAAAAGCAGCTTCTCTACTTCCCACCTTCCTAAGAGGAAATCCACTGTAGTGAATACTCTCTTCTCTTGAAAGAGAATTCTCTGTTTCTATATCATCACATTTTGTCTCCAAATCCTGCATATAGTTTTGAGGAAATCAGACTTAGACCAAAAAGATTGCTAACTTTAAGCAAGGATTAATGTGAATTATGCTTACACGTCTCAGATATTCCACCGGGAAATCTGTATTGGGTGAAGAGGAATCTACTTGATCGATTGATTTGGTTGTACTACATAATTGATCTGTAGCTGAAGTGTGGCTTCTGATGAGAATATCTAGTGATATGTCTTGCTGGAGACCATTAAATTTGTCTTTCGAACAGTCAAGATGATTTTCGTTGGTGTTAACTGATAAAGAGAAGACAGA
>NC_025698.1:1815174-1820162 GCF_000633955.1 Camelina sativa | reverse complement strand
TTGTAAATGCTTCTAACCCATTTTTGATTTGGCTCTCATCATGCAGCTGCGGATCAGAGAGAGCGTTTTTCTTAAGCCTCACTTTCTCGGCTCCAATATAACCTTGACCATGGGGGTATATATCTTCGCTTGGCCTCCGGTCATGAAGATTCATTTCTGGATGCTTCTGCATTTGTGCAGTAGTCTCAAACAAGAATCTATGTTGCTGTGGGAATTTTGGAGAAACCAAGTAAGTATCAAAGAAACAATTTTGGTCAACAAAGTAAGGAACGTCCGTGTTTGCTCTCTTGTGAACTGAGAAAGGAGATGATGGAGGAGATTGTTGACCAAATGAGTTCCCCGGAATCTTCGGCAAAAAGTGAACAGCATTCGTGTTGGCATATGGTTTCATGAAGGTTGGACTGTTGCAGTCTTTGTGTTCCCATGTATGAACAGAAGTAGGCGAGTCTCGGAGATGAAATGTAGGGCTAAACTCTGAAGCATTCCCAAATTGTGTAGTCTGACTTGTCCCACTTTGCCCGCTGGAACTCTTTTGAGGACTCACATCCACTACACCGTTAAGAGCGGAAACATACTGATAATGGTCAATATCCATCTGCTGGTGCGTGTTACGGTTTATGTTTATATTTCTTTCATTGTAGATTTTAGGACTCTCTGATGATCCTGATGAAGNAATTTTGGTCAACAAAGTAAGGAACGTCCGTGTTTGCTCTCTTGTGAACTGAGAAAGGAGATGATGGAGGAGATTGTTGACCAAATGAGTTCCCCGGAATCTTCGGCAAAAAGTGAACAGCATTCGTGTTGGCATATGGTTTCATGAAGGTTGGACTGTTGCAGTCTTTGTGTTCCCATGTATGAACAGAAGTAGGCGAGTCTCGGAGATGAAATGTAGGGCTAAACTCTGAAGCATTCCCAAATTGTGTAGTCTGACTTGTCCCACTTTGCCCGCTGGAACTCTTTTGAGGACTCACATCCACTACACCGTTAAGAGCGGAAACATACTGATAATGGTCAATATCCATCTGCTGGTGCGTGTTACGGTTTATGTTTATATTTCTTTCATTGTAGATTTTAGGACTCTCTGATGATCCTGATGAAGATACAAGGAAGACCCTTATCCTCTGAGATCCACCCTTTGTTTCAGCTTCTTGATACTCTTCAATCATATGAAGAAGATCCTCATCTGAGCAAACCGAGATTAAGGCATCAAGGTCTTCTCCCGGTAACTGATACTTGATTGTATGGGGATGGTTGCACAAAGCATAAGTCTTGTGCATCAACTCTTTTAATCCAACATGTTTCCGTATAGACACAATCCGAGTCTCTCCTCCACTGTATCTAAGCTTGCCGTCACCTGGTCGCTGTAAGATCCTTCCCCCGAAACTACAAAGAAGCTTCAATATTTCCGGAAAAGGAACATCTGATGTTGCAGTATGAATCATCTTCCGAGGTGAGTCTGAAACATTTGATTCAGCTAAGTAGGGATTCATACCTTCAGACATGTTGGACTCAACTCTCTGAAGCCCAAGAATTCTGTTGAAATCCTCATAAACGAGATGGCGATTACCTTCAACATTTCTACTAAGAACACCACCACCACCTTGTACCCTTCGTTGAGCACCAAAATCCCTCAAAAACTCATTTGAAAATTCCTCCCCTGTCTGAGCACAGATATTGTCTTCATGAGTGTTATTACCACAACCGAGTTCCCCATTGAACCTATCCCTACCTAAATGCTGCTGATTGGAGCTGCCAGGAAACTCCATTCTCATGTTCTCTCAAGAACCAAAACAAAGGAAAAAGAGAAAAAAGTATACCAAAATCCTTCTTTTTTTCTTCTACACAATCTCTTATGAGGAACCAAAGTTGTATTCTTTTAACTCCCCAATCTCAAAACAAAACAAAAAAATCCAGGATTTTGTATTCTCTTAACGTTCTTTGAGGAAATATAGCAAACAGGTTATGGAGATTTATTATACCCAAAACCAATTTTGTTCATCATCATCAAGCCTCCAACAAACATCTTCAGGCTTCATTCAGGCTACAAAATCAAACAGAGACCAGAGATTTGTGCTCATATAAACGCATTGGACTTATTATTAGATGTAATTCCCCTGCAAGAACAACAACGAGAAACTAAGATTTTGTTCTTCAACATGATAAAATTTCGATTTTTTATGCAAATGTTGATCACGCAAACCAATCGTATCTACATAATATAAACAACGAGAGATCATCTATAAGACCAAAAGTGTTGAAATCAAATTTTTGTAAAAAAAATTGGAGCTTTAGATGAATTTTGATTACCTGGAGAAACAAAAATAGCCAATGAAGGAGAAGATTAACAAAAAAAATAAAAAAAAGAAAAGAGATTACGGGTAAAAGAGAAGAATGTTTCTGGAGATTGAAGTTTCTCGAAAGTTGAGGTTTTTGATTTGCGAGAAAGAGAGAGACGACGCAGAGAAGCTCTCTCAAAAAATAACGCGGGCGGGTTTCGACGAACGAACTCCCCAAATTAAAAAACAAAAACAAAAACTAAAACAAAAACCTAACTCTCTCTCTCTCTCTCTCTCTCTCTCTCTCTCTCTCTCTTTTTATTTTACCTTTTTTTTTACTTCAAAATAATTTCTGATTTAATTCGTTTCACTTGAATCATGGATAATTTCATCTTTATCTATTAATAATTGTTTTATTTCTTCCTTTTAGATATTTTTCAAATTAGTAAATTCATAAATTTCTATGTGGAGGTGGTTTTTGAGATCTTACTTTTTTTAGACAATCTCTAGAAACCTGCATTTTTTTTTTTTTACTGATCTCTTAGCTTTTTTATACAACTAAAATAAAACGGAAAAATCCAAATTTAGACTTTTATTCGGATCGTACCTAAAAAAGATATGTGCATTATGTATGTATATTGGAAACATGGTATATAGTTGAGACATTATGTTGTGCACGTTGAACTTTAAATACCTCCATAAAATCTTTTAATTATATCCTCATTTCCCCCAACTTTTTAGGTTTATACAAATATTATTAATATATATCAAACCCCTTGAACTAAATTAAAATAATTTGTTCCTAACATTTATAGACTATATATAGGTATAGAACTATGTCTAACCAGAACCGTTTGATGAGCTATTCAATATATTTGCGGTCATGACATCACAACTACAAGAACCAAACTTTAAGTTTCACTAACCATATAAAGACCGTTTATAAAAAATAAAACAACAAAACTAAAATTCACATTATTACTCTCTCTTTCTCTCTCTCTCTCTCTCTCTCTCTCTGAGTCTTTTAAATTGCACAAGCTACCAAAGAGAACAAACAAAGCCAACATCAAACAACACACATTACAACGCTTCTTCGAGTGTTTTTTCCCCCCCGGTGTAACACTCTTCTGAAACTGATCGAATAGGGAGGGATGAGCGATCTCGGGTTTTTGGTTTTACCGATACGATTCAGGACGTTTTGGTTTGCTCTGTATCACTTGCTCTATCTTGTCCAAAACAGAAGGTGTCAGCAATGGGATAACCTCAACAGCTTTCATGTTTTCTTGTATCTGTGTAGGTGTACAAGAAACACAACATCTTTCAAAAAATCTTGGATCGAAATCTAGATTGAGACTCGACGCGACTGTGGGGATTCAAGAACTAACCTGTGACTCCCTTGTGGCACCGGTGATAACGGATGACACATTAGGATTTGACGCACACCATGCAATCGCAAGCTGTGCTAAGGTTACTCCTAGCTCATCTGCGATCGGTTTGAGACCGCTAACTTTCTTCAGCACATCATCCACAAGGGATCTATTGGCAAGATTCTGTGGAAGAAATCAAACAGGGAAATGTACCAGTAGATTTGTTAGATGCAGAAACATAGAGGATATCTTAACAACTATAGTCTATGACCAAGTATACAGAACAAAAAGGAGAGAAATAATTATTTACTTTGTAGTTCTCCAATGCAAATCTGCTGTCTGAGGGAATAGCTCCCTTGTTGTATTTACCAGTGAGGACACCCGATGCAAGTGGGCTCCAAGTGGTGAGACCTATGCCATGATTGGTGTAAAGAGGAAGAAACTCTGACTCAACCTACATACCATACCATAAGAGTGTAAACCGAATCAATAAATGATGCAACTCAGTAAAGGAAAAAGGGAAAGAAAGAGTTGGAATACAAACTTTGTGCCTAGCGAACATGTTGTACTCTGGCTGTTCGACGATTGGACCGACCAAATCCAAACGGTCTGCAGCTCCCCATGCCTCTGTAATTTGCTGAGCTGACCATTCACTAGTACCCCAGTAGAATGCCCAACCCTTATCAATCACGTAGTTCATCGCCCTCACCGTCTCTTCGATAGGAGTTGAAGCATCCGGCCTGTAATAGATAAGACCCCCATACACACACACAACAACCACAACAACAACAAAAAAGAAACATCTTTCATTAGTAGCACTAAGGATAACGCAAAAGATGCCATTTCTGGAATATTTTGTCACCAAACCCATATAAGAAAGATAACAAAATGCAGATCCCCCATAATTAGCAAATACGAATCACATAATCAAATGAAAACCAAAGGAGATTTGTACAAATCCACAATAAACCAAAACGCCACAAGAATCCATGAACATGCATCTAAGAATACAATCAATAAAACGATGAAGCTGGTTCCAAGATATATATATATATCATCTACGAAACTCTCAAACAGCAATGCGTTTTACAATATTCAAACATAGCAGTCCGTACTGAAAGCAAATGCAAGAAAAAATTCCAACATAATTCATCACCTGACAATTAAATGCATACAAAAACACATAGTACAGGACAAATACTATTTCAGACAAGCACTTCAATTTCAAAACATATCAAATCAAATCAAAAAACACTCTAGATCTTTACAGAAATAAGTGAAAATGAAAAACTCATAACCAAAAAAAGAAAGAAAACAGAAAAAAAAAAAAAAAAAAAAAAAAAAA